>NW_024508213.1:0-150491 GCF_017590135.1 Pyrgilauda ruficollis | reverse complement strand
AGCCATGTAAAACTGAGGACATCCCATTAAACCTTACAAATCCTGTTTGAATGTGACTCATTCGGACCTCACATACTTGTCAAAAGTCGTGGAAAAACTAGAGCTGACTCTACATCATAATCACTCTTCAGAAAGCCTAAAAAGCTTTGTTTTTAAGAGAGGAAATCATCAGGAAAATGGTAACCACACCCAGGTAACTGTAGGCAGTGCAAGGAAAAAAGTCCCAGAGCCTTCCCCAGAGCAGAAACAGCTCTGATTAAAAAAAAACATAAACAAACCCCCCCCCAAAAAAAAAAAAAAACAAAAAAAACCCAAACCAAACAAAAAAAACCACCAAACCACACCACCAAAAAAAAACCCCGCCAAAAACACAACAACAAAAAACCCCAAATGCAAACAAAAATCCCAACCAAACACCCACAACAAAACAACCAAAATTCCACATACCCCCTTTATCAGGAGGCATTATAACTTACTTGCTACAGAGTAGTTTTAAAAGTTACAAAGATTACAAATAACCACATAGTTTTCAAGAACCTTTATACATCATCTTGTTTAATTAGATTAGCTTTACAAGCAACTTGAGGAGATGTTTCATAATGAACACTGCTTTTGAAATTACACAACTTTATAGGCAACCTGTAAATGAATATTGAATTTCTTTGCCTGCTATAGATAAAGGTCTCATATTTCACAGCCAGCTAACATCATGAATAAAAATAGCATTATGAAGCTTTATTTTTAACCAGGACTAGACGCATACAGATCATAAGACAGTTTAAAAAATAGTTTTAAAACAAGGACCTGCTTGGTGATGCTCAAGACTGACTATTCAACCGACATGAAATGAACAGTTTCTAAAGGACATGGAAGAAATGACTGACCTGATTTGTTGATCCTGTTGTAATGACTTACATGGAGTGAAAAATTAAGCACTTTTTAAACCTGTCTGGCAAGCACAAACCTACAGTGTGATTAGAATTTGATACGCAGTTTAACTGCAGCAGTTTGAATTACAGAGGGACTGAAATGAGTTTAAAGGCTTATGCTTACATTTCTAAAACAAAACCAAACTTCTGTTAAAGGAGTACTAATGAAGATGAAGTAGAAGAGGTGACTTTTTTGCTTGTTTCACTGGTAGCCTAAAAGCACTGCAGACCAGACAGTAATGAAGATTTGCACTCCTTGGCCAGGTTGGCAGAGGCACTTACAGTAAAGGTATCCTGTCTGTTTCTCTGGGAAGAAAAGAGGAAAGAGGAAGAGAACTGTACAGGGCAAGAACTTACTTAAAAAAAGGAAAAGTAAAATCAAAACAAAGATGGGATTTCTGTTGGTTCTCCTAAATGATATACCAATACTGAATTTTTCTCCCCTTCTGTCAGTTTGTTACTAAACAATTAGCTTTTTCATGTTTTACATGAACAATAGTAATGTTTTTAATAAAAAATTACTGAGCTTTCCATAGAAAGGGTCTTTAATTGAATACAAACTATACAGATGCTAAAATTGTCACAAGTTGTAATATACACAGAAATATTTCTGTACACTCACATTGTTTTGGCTAAGTTAGGAAATAAGGGACAGATAGAAAACTGCAGTGGGTAAGGTGAACAACCCCCAAACTCCTGTAAAGATGAATGCTGTCTTTGATAAGTTTACTTTTGTTTTCTCAAGCTTTTAAAGCTCAGGAAAAAAAAAAAAAAAAAAAAAAAGGAAAGAAGAAGAAGAAAAAAAATAATCTGTGTCCAAAACATCCATTTCTTAAAAATAAGAATATCACAGTTTCTGCACATCTCACTTTTATTCTGTGATATCCCACCTTCTGGATAAAATAAAAAGAATGTAAAAGAAAGCAAATGTTTTCTTACTAAATATATACCTCAGTATTGATCAAAAGGCAGTGCCTTTTTGGGGAAATCCTTCAGCAACAGTGAAAATTTAAAGATGTATTATTGCACAAGGAGCCTACAGAGTGATGCACTTCAGCTTCAGTGTGCTGACCACCTCCCTGATACTATATAATAGATCAAGGTGTCAACTTACAGACTGCATGGGACACCAACATTTGAAAAGGGAAATTTAAAAAAGTGAATTTTAGATATTCTATTAACTTATATACAAAGGAAAGGGGGGTGGCAAGTATCTTTTAGAAAATGGAGAAAGCTCAAAAATTTCTGTCAAGTAAGGGGGTTCTGGGTACCTCTAATAGCCTAGGAAAGCCCTTGTATATTTTTGTAACTTGATGGTATTTACTAGGTCCCCAAAGCCAATGACAGCCAATGACAGCAACTGATAGTGTCACATTCACTTAGTGCCAGTCACTTAAAAAATAAAAAAACCAACCAAACATCCCCCCTCCAAAAATAAAAAAAAAGAAACCAAAGAAAAGAGAGACAGAAACTTCCCCTCTGTGGATTCAACATACAAAACCACAAACTGAATGTTACTAATAGCAAGATACTGATTTGCTTTTGTTAATAAGGTTCAAGAGAACATAGTAAAAAAAAAAAAAAAACCAAAAAAAAAACCAATACAGCAGCAATCTTTAAAAGTTAAGATTAGTGTGAGATATGATATAAAACAATCAGATTTTTAGCTGGTAATTAAAGTGCTCCTTTTCTGAATTAAGATGTAAAAAAAAAATCAAAGTGATTATCAGTTACTGGCAACCCTTACATTGAATTAGGTCTTTCATGGCAGAGGAGAACAGTATGAACAGTTTTACAAAAATAGATCCATGTTATATTGGAGAATACTGTAATTTTTTTCCTTTTTATCAGTTTTTTTTTTTTAAGACTCAATTTTGACAAACTGTACCTGGTCATACAAAAATTACCCAAAATTCAAACTTTTACCATATAAAAAAAGGGAGAGATGAAATGGATTCAGCTGGATGACAGGTCTGACAAAAGATAAGGATGGACAAATTCTATGTAGGGCACTTATTTATGTCCAGATGCATATGGTGTTTCTTACTGATTGCTTATCTTCTTCACATAAGCAGTCACAGGCCTGGAGTCACAATCACATAGTACAATGCTTCAGCAGTCAAAGAACCTTCTTTTTGATGCAACATTGAAACACTGTTTGCTTCTGTATTAAGATGTTGGTTTCTTGTTGATTTTCCTTTATCTTGTTATTCACATTCAAAAGTTAATAGATAGCATCAAGATTTATCAGGGCGAACAGCAAGGGGAGTTGCTAAATCAAAGGCTTATAAAACATCTTTCCCAACTGAGTCAGTAGGTTTATTAAGTTCAACCCTCACACCTTTTTCACCTGCAGAAATATGAAAAGGAAAATGGTATTTTTCAGCATTTATCGAAGTACAGTCTAACAGTCTACATCACTTTCCAGAATAAAGTTTTACTATCAAAACACAATATCCCATAAGCAAGAAAAACTCACACATATTTTGCGTGGCTTTAGTTAGACTGACACTTATCCAAAAAATGAATAGGTTTCTATTTTATGACATTTTATTCTGTAAATTCACCTATTATTGTCAGTGGAAAATAAACTACATCTTGCACAATTCTTGCTGCAGATACAGAGCAAAGAATGCAATTTTCATTGCAAATGGAAACTGAAACTACAACAATATGGTAATTTAAACCCATTACAGAGAAAACCAATACTGAAGGAGGAAGAATTTCTTCACAGAAAGGGTGATTAAACATGGGAATGAGCTGCACAGGGAGGTGGTAGAGTCACCATCTCTATGGAAGCACCATCTCAGTGCCACTGTCTAGTTGACAGGGTGGTATTCAGTCATAGGTTGGATTTGATGACCTCAGAGGTCCTTTCCACCTTAAGTGGTTCTGTGATTCTGTGAAATTTAAACAACCCAGCCTTCCCTCTTGAAGTGCCTGCAGTCTAGGGGGACCCTGGAAAGGGAGGTGGGCAGAAGGGGGAGCACCTTCCCTTCAGGCTTGAGTCCCCTCCCCAACCATTTCTCTGCACTCCCTTTGAAAGGGGCAGGAGCTGAAGCTGTGCAGAGGCTACAAAACAGCTCTGATCCAGCAAGGCTGACTCCAGGAGCTGCAGAGTTGCACAGTTGTGACACGAAGGCTGGCTTAGAGACAAGACAGGCTTCTGGTGGAGGCCAGGCAGGCTGACTGCCTGGGAAGTCAACTGTGCCTTGCCAGGCATGTGCCACCAAGCAGTGGGACAGCCTGCCCAGCTGGAGCTGAGGGGTTCCCTTTGAAAGCCAGGCAGAAGCTGCACTACTCTTGCCACTCCCAAAATGCACAGTCACTGAGAGCACCAAGAGGGACTTGACTGAACTGTACACAGCTCTTAGGAGCTCCAGACAGCAATGAATGGAAGTCTCAGCTGGAAATGACTGGCACACGTTTTCAACATTACTGGTTTCAGAGTTCTCAACATCGCCGTGTTCGTGTGTGTGTGCGTGCACTTGCCATACACCTGATTTTGGTTTATTTTTAAACTATTGTAACAAACACAAAATTGCGATGGCAATTACAAGCATGACAGAAGTCCTAGGCCATTTCTCCTTATAATACTAATTTGAACAGGAAAATTAGATCAACTTCCTCTTGGGAGAGAAGCCAGAAAAGGAAAACAGATGCTAGATAGGTGAAATTGGAAATGAAGGAAGTAAGTCCATTCTTTGATTACAGATTTTAATTTTAGGCTTCTGTTTTTCCAATATAAAAATTCTAGTCAAATGAAGTTGTATTCACTTGTTGAATCCCTATTTTCCATCAAAACTATTTCCAGAGCTCTTAGTTCTGCAGTCTTACAGTTTCTGGTGTATTTATCCTCCACATATATTAGGGAGACATGAGTAGGGAGAAACTGTATCCCCCACGTAAAAATACTGAGCAGCCTCAGGCCTCAGAGGAAGTGTAAGCAGGACAGGCATTGACCTGGATTTCATAAATCACTGCCCAGGATTTCAATCCCTGGGTCACCTTCCCTGTAAAACCTAACTTAAGTTATGCCATTTTCTCTATCTTTTTGCACAGACGGTGGGCCAATGAGATGAGGCTAGACTTACCTACTCTTCCACAAAAAAATAACAATGATATTAAGAAGAGCTTACCTGTTAGATATTTCACTTTAGCTCGTGCTCTTTCATCTGCATCAAAATACCACACTGTTATTGCGTACCTAAGGAAAGAGAAGAAAAAAGAACTCCTGAACTATGAAGCAAAATAACAGTGAAACACTTGACATGAAATACAACCTAAATTAGATTATACTTCCACAGTCTGACAGGGGAAAGTTTTCATAAAGCAAGTAGTGGGTTTGGGGTTTTTTTCCTACTAGTAGGTATTATCTGAAAAGTCTTTGAAAGGGTGACATTGATGCTGTAAGTTTACACTCTTTTTCCCAAACAGTTGCTATTTATGGTTCTTGTCCAGTATAAAGTCTCTGCCCACATCACCTTGCCCTGTGACCTCATCTTTTTACTAGGTCAAGTTCACCATGGAGTCACACTGCAGTATCATCTTTGCTCGGATATTTGCCACAAGGGGAAATTAACTACCCCTTCTTACACTGCTCCTCTTTTCCACTGCCCGTAGAGGATTTAAATACAAAATGCCAGCTATTGAGAAAAGACTTTAAGGAGCTTTAGTACATGGCATTTTACCATGACTCTTCTGGGAGTAGAAAGGGGGAGGGGAAAGCGGTACAGCTTCTAGAAAAGCTGCAAGAGGATATGCTGAAGGCAGTTTCAAGTTACTTCTTGCAAACATAGCTGTGTTACCTCACAGCTCCAGTCAATGCTCAGTGCTCTGGCCATCCAAACATGTTAAAACATGGGCAACAGGAAGTCTGGATCAAATGATTCACCTATTGCCACTATCTGGAAATGTCACTTATCATGGCGGGGGGGGCGTGCAGTCAATGTGGGTACCTTCAGCATCAACCACTGCCATGCACTGAGGGACAAAAGAGAGTTCAAGTTCCCCCGGTGCTTCAGACTGGGAGCAGCTCCTCTAATACTCCATAAAAATAATTGTGTATTGATGGTTGTTTCTGTTCCCCAACCCTCACCTAATTCACAAATTAGAATATGATAGTTTAGCTTGAAAATTACTATTTTCTGACAGCTCCCTCCCAACAAGAGGGAACATTAAACTGAACTACCCAGTCAATCTTCCAGTAACACAGTAGGGTGGTAAGGACAAAGGCAAGTCAGAAGGGTGTAAAGCCACTACATAGAAATAATGAAGATAACACCCTTTGGCTAAGTTGGGGCCTGGTTATGGCTCTATGTGCTCCCACTGAGTTCTGCCAAGCACACGTTCAGAAACTTCCCACCTACACACTCAGGAGGTTTTCTCCAAAATAAGAGATCAGGCAACACTACAAATTCAGCAACACAGTGGAAGCCTAATCATCCATTAGCAGAAACCACACTCCTTTTTGTCAGGTTATAATGCACAGTGTCACTAATTTCTCATTTCTTGCCAAGACAGGCACCATGCAGTAGAGAGTCCATCTCTCCTACCTTGTAGCAAATGCTGGCTGTACTTCATGAGGGTTGCGGCGATCAGACCAGAAGAATAGCAGTCTATCAAATTTGGGTTCAATATCAGCAAATTGGGCTTTACCTTCTGGAAATATCCGAAGGATGCCTCCACTTACCTACAAATGAAATATTTGCAAACAATGCTTGAGAGCCATGTCTCATTGTACTTAAAAATTCTAAATATCACATTTGAAAATATTTCAGATATGTGGAACCAAAACAAAAGCCTTCATCAGGTGCTATAGAAATTATGAATCTATGGCTTTTTTGTCAATACATTTCATTTAACAAAATGTTTAACACATTTTTTGCTGAGTGATTTCAGAATGCTAGGTGCATTCACGTTTAAGTAAAAGCTGTGAGTTAGATAGGGGGGTTGATGCATTACTATTAGCAAAACAAAAATGGACAAGACTGATATTACACAGGTGGCTAAAAACACCCTCATATAGATGGGAGAAACATTTGACTTCACATCTGAGCTTCACCCTTCCCCATTAAAGAGATTATTTAATTTAACTGCAGCACAAGTTTATGTGTAATTAAAATAAGGAAAGAGTAGGAAACTTCAAACTAAAGCTTTGAATCTGTACTACTCATGGTCAATTTAGATCTCTTCCAGGTTTTGAAAACAGTTGAACCCACCCATGTATGTCTAGAAATAAGCACAAGTAGGTGGGGTTAATTACATTTAAGCCACATTAACTTCTTCCTACTGATGGTGTTGATGTTGTTAAATCTAACTATAGATGGCCACCATAGACCTTCATGTCATAACAGATGTAACAATGCAAGTACTAACAAGGAAATTTGATATAAATGATGGAGCATCTGTGATCTAAGTCAGCAAACAAGTGACAATTTAGATCTATTTCTTCTCCTAATGAAAGTCTGAGATTCTTTTTTCAATAAACAATATACTTGCTAGTATATTAATTTGTAATTTAAAATAGAATTTGCAGGAAATAAATGCCTTTGTTCATAAATTAAATATCCAGCTAGTAAATGTTTCACAATTATTGTGAAAATGCAATTTGCTTGACTTCTACACTGTGGTATGTATCCTTTTTTTTTTTCCAAGAGAGAAACCATAAATCAACTAAAAATGCCTCAAAGCTGCACTGTAAGGTGTTTAATACAATCAGTCCATTTACATGCAGAGATGCTATCATGGCAAAAAAAACAACTTATTTTCTACTTGTAGGATTCAATTTGACATGCCAAAGAGTATATCAGAAACAGAAAGCTTGAAGTGCATCCACCTGACTCAGCTTTCTGATCTACCAGTTTTATGCAAGTATGTTATTTGGGAAAAAAGAAAAATAACTCTCATCTGCAATTTGTGTTATCCCTATCTGGTGCACGCTATGCACAGAATCTGACTGCTCCTATGGACTCTTCCACATGCTACTCTCTTAGCATGATGAAGCATCAGTGTTTTATCTTGTTTTTTTCCCCATACACTATGAGAATAAACTTCTCCATCATTAATGGAAGAGAAATCAAAGAATTTGCAAAACTGTCTTTGCATTACTCTTTCATGGTCTCAATGCTGCCATTTAGCTACATCTGTTCTTCAAATCTACCTAGTCCCATTGGATCACAAGGAAAATCCTTATTAAAAACTCACTTTATCATAGGCACTAGTAGCAAATTCTTAAACTACTTGAACTGTGGTATAAATCTGTTCTACACACTGTACCTACAGTGATACAAGACTTGTGCTGCTTTGAACTATACTGATGTAGCAACTACTGTAACACTTGGCTTATCTGAAAATGCTCCCAAGCTATACCATTTTTCTTTTTATAACCATACTCAAATAAGCAACCCAGTTCCACAAAGAGCAAATTAAAGATTCAACAGGAATATAAGCAAAAATGAAATTAAGAATATATGAAATTGCCTTTAATTTCTCTTTGTGTATAGGGAGGCATTTACCACTTTCCTCCAATCTTACTGTCAAGAAGGTCCTGCTGACATCCTGCAAAACCTTGAAAAGAAATGCTTCATCTCTATCTGCTCTCAGTAACAACAGAATTAGGGAGGCAAAGGACAACCACAGTTAACACAACTTAAAATCACAACTAAGGCACAGAAATAAGGACATGAACAAAAACCTCAAGCAAAGGTGCAGTAACAAGTGTATATATATATATATATATATATATATTTATATTTATATTTACACATATATATGGAAGTAAAAAACATTTCAGAAAGAAATTATTGCATACCTTGGCATCCCAGTCCTTATTAAGATAGTATATACATGTAACACATCTTCCATCTCCATTTGGATTATCAACGTGGAGCACATATCCTGTTCCGTTGCCTGGATAACAAGCCACCATAGCCTGGAGTCAAAGAATCAAATACAAGAATTACTTTTATCTCTGTGTGTGGAAAAAGTCTACATTTTATCTACATTAATTCTTAAGAAATTAATACTTAAGCAATAGAAAAATTAAACAAGAAATAACGTACAAAGAAGTTTTTTAGCTGTGCTTTCTTTCTAGTTAAAAACTGGTTTAGAACACAAAAAACAACAAAGGCATGACACAAAGTGAGAGGAACATTTAGTTAAGGCATGGAAGGTGGGGCTACTCTCATGTTGTGACTAATCATTCAGACTTCCCTCTCCTGAAAGCCATGGAAGAGAGGAAGAATGTATTGTGTGTAATTTAATAGCTTCTCCTTGTGATAAGAAATCTTTCAGACTCAAGTTCAGACAGCTATCTTTTTATCTTCTTTTTTTTTCCCCGTGTTTCCAATGCAAAGAATTCCTTCTCAAAAAATGTTGTCAAACTTCTATTTTTAGGAGACTTTTAGACAAAAGCAGTAGCTCATGTTACTCGATCACTGCAAGAGCATTCTTGGGCTTGTGTTTTGTCCTGTACATAGGAGGTCTTTGAACCTTTGTTGAAACAAACCTACATGTACAACAAAAACATCCTTTTTAGACAAGAAGTGAGAAATAGAAAAGACACCGAGCAGTAATCTGCAATAACCTTCTGACATCAAACGACTCCCAGTACAGCAGTGTATTAAACTTCCCATGCTGCACTTTGCTCAGCTGACTTGAAAGACCCCTGGAAGGCGATTTCTGAGTCTTCAGACATATGGATGTGCGTGTGAAACAAAGTGGCCCTTGCTCCCAGATGGCCTGATTAGCTTGATTGAACCAGAGCATGTGGCTGGTTCATTGCACAGCACATCCCTTTATGCCTTTGCTAGAAATAACAATTATTTCACATTTTTGAAAGAGTTTAGAACAAAGTTTTCCAAGTCAAGTCACCCACTGTCACCACAGTACTCAGATGTCTGCAGTGACAATATCCTACCTGCAAGAAATCGCAGCATGAATTAAAAAAAAAAAACCAAAACCAACCAAAAGGTGACTTTCTACCAACAAACTAACATACTGCTAATCTCAGTGACTGCCTGCTGTATGAAAAAAAGTAGAAAAAACTTATATAAACAAACATTACTGTCTAGATTTAGCCTGGTTAAGTTAGAACTCTAAGTCAGACGTCTGCATTGCAAACTCTTTCACCTCTAATGTAATACACAAAAAATATTTTCCCAATAAAGTTATTTTTTCACTTTATACTAATAATTTTCATTCCCCCCTCCCACACCCCTTGCCACTTTTATATGCAATAAACAAAGCTTTCCAGAGTTTGTATTACTTGCAAGAGATGAGGAATATATTCAGTGTAGGTAGCTGCTGCGCTTTGTGCAAACTGAGAAACAGTTTAAAGTACTTGCAGTTCAATCCATAAAATATTTGCATATCACATGTAAGCAGAATGGATTTTGCTATAGCAGCAACATTGTAAAAATCTTTATTTCTATATATACTCTACCAATGGAAACAGCAGCTTTTAGTAGATATGTCTAGGCAGAAATCAGAACACAGTACTTGCCAAGTTGTAAGCCCGTGACTTTAAAGAATCCTAAAAATAAAGCCAAACTTCATTCACATCATTTGGAAGTGAATAAACTGCATGAAAAGTACTTAAAAATACAAAATCCAAATATAATTCTAATTTTCATTAGGCACTTCAGCTTCCTAGCCTCTTTACTGTAATCATAATGCCTTTATGATTACAGGCCTCATGTTACGAAAATATTACACATATCAAGAATGTGATCTAATATTTGGCAAAGTCGTGACTTATCAATTTTGCTTCAGGAAGATAAACCCACAGAAATCAAAACAGTGAGTTAAAGATACCAAAGAATGTAATAGGGTTCTGTAATTTCCTTTCTTAGGAATCAAAAAAAAGAGGAAGAAAACAAAAGCAAAGCTGGGCTAGAAGAGGAAGATACTTGGTTTCCACTGAAAGCCAACACTCTTGACAAAAAGTGCCATGTACCACATAAATCATACCAAGCTCTCATGGAGCATGAACAGTGCTGAAAGCAGACCCAGGTCCAAATCAGGAACAGTAGTTCCAGATAGGTTTTAATTTAAGGGGTTTTGCTGAGACATATCATGCAAATTAAACCCTGACACTAACTGTTGCTCAGTATCTGTGTGAAAACAGCTACTAAAAATCTCTCAGAATGAGGTGAACTTTGAGATCAAGCAGCTAGAGCAATGTAAATTCTAATTTTAATCATGAGTTTGTTGCTCCAAGGCAACAAAACAATATTTCACATCACACTGCGGAAGAAAAAGAGGACCAGCCACACTTTTTGGTATGTCTGAGGAAACACCAGTTGTCACCAATTTCACATAAAGAGCAGCCGTATTCATTTCATACAACCATTTGAGTCTAAAATACTTTCAGACTTTAAAAAGATCTCTTGTTTTTACTTCAGAGTCTGAAATGTCTCCTATCATCAACTGCAAGTGATGAGAAACAGTTTTGCTGCAATAACTTATCTAGTATGTATTTGTTATAACACTGAGAATGATTCAGCACTTAGCAGCAAATTGGAAAGCAAATAAATTCGCAACTCAGCTGCTATAGCATAATATACCTTACCTCTGCCATGTCCCCAGTTAATCCACGATAAGGAAAGGTACAAAGTGTAACAATTTATCAGACACGGGAAATATATTGCTTTCTGCAACAGTATGAAGGAGTTCATGCCAAACTGTCAGGTAGTGCAAGATTATTCATGTGGACAGGACAAAGAAATGATCCACATAAATAACAAAGCCTTTGTTCTTTGTTT
Organism: Pyrgilauda ruficollis; assembly: GCF_017590135.1. Lineage (NCBI taxonomy): Eukaryota > Metazoa > Chordata > Aves > Passeriformes > Passeridae > Pyrgilauda > Pyrgilauda ruficollis. The sequence continues at coordinate 138,796 of NW_024508213.1, read as the reverse complement.
TAACATTTATAGTATAAATAAGAAAGCAAAGACATATATATCAAGAACTGAGAAAAATTTGTGTCTGCAGCAATTTTTTTTACCAAACACTGTTAGTGGCAATCAGTACAGCCAAGCATTTGAGACCTGGAAGTCCAAGATTCCCTAACATTTTGGGCTACGAACAATAAGGTTCCTAGCTTTCCAAAACAAAGAGCCACCCAGTTGAGTAGCTCATCAGTTGTCCCACAGAAGCAATCAGTTAATTCAACTCAAGGTATTACTTGCATTTTCTTAAGAGAAAAGGAGCCTCCTCTTTCGTCCTTCTTGGGCATTACTATTTTTAAGCATTCAGTAAAATACATTTTTTGAAGAAAGTAAGTTAAGTCACACTGGATTTGTTCACTCACAGGATTCTTTCACTCACAGGATTCCTGTGCCAACACTTTTAATATTAACCTTCCTTAACCCAAGAGCATTCCGTTTTAGGCTGAGCACTCGTGTCTAGCACATGAGTGCTGTCCTAAGATACCCCCTGGAATTCATGAGTAATCAAGAAAGCATGAAAGTGCCCTCCCCACACTGATATCTGCCCAACTTGTATCTATCAAGTCTAAAGCACTCACATGCTAAAGCTCCTGCTGATGCCTACTCCTATACAGATGTTCTGTGTGCAAATGTTCTAAGTCCAGAAAATAGGGCCATCAGCTCCCAAAAGCAACACTAAGTTGTTAACAGAAGAACTAACTGAAACCACAGATTTTTTGCTAAGAACAGGAATCCTTAGTGTGTCAGGCATTACTCTAATTAACAATAAAATGCACAAAGGTAGCAATAGAGGGAATAAACAGTAGTCCAGACAGTTTCTTTTACTATGAAAAGACATCAGCTAAGACTCAGCTCTGGGAGGCACAGCACAACAGTGCAGCTGAAAACATTGTTTCATTTGGGACTAATCTCAACCTCCTTTCACACAGAAGTATGACAGCCTTTCCCATCTATAAAGAAGGAAGACTTGAAGGTAAATGAAGGTATCTTCTGTCCTCTCCATTCTCTCACTGCTGGATGCCTGAAAGCTTAGCTATCGCTCTTAAAAAAAAGGAAACATCAAAGCAAACTCTTAGGAAAGAGAGGAGAATACCAGTAACATGAGAACACAAAATTCTCTAAGGGGAGAAAATCCCCAAAACCACAAACATATAATGGAGAGGATGTATGTTCTATTAATTTATTAAATAAATACATTAAATATATTAATATTTAAGCTTTACTGTTAATCTCAGATTAAAGCTGCATCAGTCAAGGAGATGTCACTTTTGCTGTTTGCTGAAGGAACTGCAAATCTCAGTGAGCCAAACAAGATGTCTAAATGCAAGACCGATGACTTCCTACCAAAATTTATCAGATGTCCTCACAAAGACTTCACTGGAAATCCTTGGCAGTGGACATCTGACAGATTATTCAAAGAAAAAAACTTCACACACCACTACAATGAAGAACCAAAGAAAAATAAAATTAAATTTTAAAACTACCCTATCCTGTTTGGTTTGTGATGTACTTCTATTTCAAAAATGTATTCATTCCCTGACAAACAAGAGTTCTGAGGAAATGTATTTCATTTTAAGCACACATCAGGCTATGATTTTTGACAAGTTGAACAAAGTAACAGTCAAACCAAAGGAACAAAAGACTGGTTTAGCATCACCTTCTGTGAGCAGAATCAAGACTACTGACTTACACATGCTATCATGGTACAACTTGGCTTGGATTCATAAGTGTCCTGGCTTAGGGCAAATTTGGGAGAGAAATCCTTCACAAGCACAGACAGAAACTTGCAACAGAATGAAAATGCTAGCAGGGAGAAACTCCTGTCAGCCTTACCCAAAACAGAGCAATCTAAAAAAGGGTAAAGTACATCTGAGACACAGCTAATCTAAGTATTTCTATACTAACTTTTATCTGAGTAAAATGTCCTGCTGTTATCCTCCATGGTTTAGTAAGCAAGGCTAGACAATCAAGTTTTCACACATGTCAACAATGTGAAACTAGAAAAGCTGGAGAGAAATATCAGGCCCTGCAAAGATTTCTTATTAAAAATTTATGCCTTGCAGTCACCATCATCTGGAGAACATGCAAGGGAAAAGTAAACTGCTACTTAGTAGCTTAAAAATGAATCAAGGCATTACACATCTTCAAGAGAAGTGAGGAATCTCTAAGTTAGAAACTAAAATAAAAAAAAAAAAAATTGACATGTTGCAGCAGCTTTGAATCACTCCTCTTTAATATTAATAATGTCCTAATATTAAATTACCACTACAGCCATTTGATTTGTCCATTAGCAAAGGAGTTTGGAACCATTATTTTCTTTTGCATTTTTCTCTGCAGATATGGTAAACACCCAGCTGCAGAGTGAAGGAAAGAAAACCCCAAACACCGAAACAGAAACCAACCACTCAAACTAATAAACCCTGTCTATACCATACACCTGTTATTTGTGCCATCTTCTTGTAAGAACAGAGTAATCTGCTCTTTCAGGAAAAAACCCAAGCAATTGAAGGATGACAAACACAGGTCACTCTCTCTTGTATCTTGCCAAGTTTTAACAGCAAAGTTGGAAAGCTTGGCAAAGTGAAGGCAAACTGAACTAAGAACAGAGATGAAAAATGAACTTAGACAGGAAGGGAGAGAGGAAAAACTGAGAGTTGACGTAGCTGCTTACACTATTAATAGAATCAGCACACAGCTATGTACATGGATTACATCTTCCATGACCTTCTAGGGAGTTCAGTAACCTGACCTACCTCCCTCCTTCCTGGGTTTTTCAATGCAATGGCCAATACAAGTTTTCTACTTGCTTTGGATAGAACCACATTTGATAAGCATACAAAATCAAGCAACATAACATACCATACCATCAAAAGTTTGGCACAACATATTAATACCTTTATACATTGCTTATTTCTAACTTGCCAATCAGATGCTGATTTCTCAGACCAAATTTCAGAAAAAGTCTTGCCAACCAGCAGTTAATTCCTCTTCAAGTCATGGCCTTATTCCTGTCTTCATTTCTATGTGATGTTTACCTGCTCATGACATTCACTTCAAATATCCTAATAAAGTGACACAAGCCAGAAGGCAGCAGTTTTCATGCTGGTTCAGTGGCCACATTCAGCTGAGCTCTCTAGGGCCAGTGGAGCCACTGAAGTTTGGATCCAAACAGCTTGAATGTAACCATGGTGCCACTGAGAAAAAGCCAGCTCAGGTATTTTTCCCTGTTGCAACATTTAGTTTGGTACTCTCCCTTTACCATTCAATTCTAATTGCGCTCAACAGCAAAAGTTCATTATCAAGTATCATTCCTTTAATCCATGCATGCCCATAGGCTCCAAGAAATGCTCTTCAGCTCTTGAATTACTGAAGAAATGTGCATATTAAGTCTAGATGATTCATCAGTTCTTACACATGGCACAGGAAAAAACACAGAACTGCAGTTGCTTAAGTCTGATATTCAGGAGATGACTGTGCACATGGGATGTGCTTAGGCTTTGATGAATACACCTAACAAATAAGAAATAGGATAGAGACGCTCTTATGAAACTATGAAGCAAGAGGCATTAGCCAGGGAGAAATGGTATTGATTCTCAACATGGGGACAGCAGAAGGCATGTTTCTTGCATGGAGGCTTTGACTGAGCTCTGAGGAGAGCATGGCAATTGGGGAAACACATCTCCAAAGGCGAACCCATGACCAACTGAAACCAGTGCTAAAGACAGACATAACAGGAAGATCTAAAACATTTCCCAGCTGAAGTTCTGCAGCTTCCACTGCTACTAAACTGAGATAAAAGTGCTTAAACATTACTGAGCTTTTCTCTTCTCCTATACCTCAGCTTGTAAAGCTGCAAGTCTCCAATCTCCAAAGGCAAAGAGAGGGCTGAGTCAGCCAACAAACGGCAAGGAAAAAGAAAGATTGTATCTTCTGTAACACAACATAGTGGCATTTTCCAGGCTGCTAGCCAGGTTAGGTGGGACGTGCCTATCCTCAAAATTGTGCCAGTTTAACAAAAAAGGTGCTGTTTTAAAATTGAATCAGTGAAGGCACTGCAAATACACCTGCAGTCCTTCAATCTTATAAAGCCCTAGTTTCCATTAACTTAATCTAACTGCTTATCAGGAAAATAAACTGGAGTTCAAATCTAAAAATGTACACAGAGAGCTGCATACTAACTTAAAAAGAGTAATAATTAAAAAAAAAAAAGTTTATCTAACATATCTCTGAATATGTCTTTAAGTCTAAACCACCTGCATTCCCTAAAAGAAAAAAAAAAATATATATAGGCACATCCAAGATATGTCAGTGCTTCAAAGCAGTAATAGCTCCCTCCCCTAAGGTTCAATATAACACAATCTGATAGTTTTGATATCAAAGTCTATTGCAAACTTAAAAAAACAGGTCAACAACACAGAACACACAAACAAAAAAAATCCCCCAGATATACTTAACTGAGGCTTCCCAAAGAAAGTAGATGAAAAGCACCATTACCGGAGGTAGAAAGTTCTCTCTTAAAAGCCAAGGAGCAAACACAACACGTGGCTTTGCAGCGAGGAAGGGTCTAAAGCATACTTTGATTTGTGTCAGTCTAAATCTGTCTACAGTATGATTAAATAAGTTGACCAATACATTTCAGGTTCAAACCACTGCTGAATAATATTAAATATGTTTGTAGAATTGGCAGGCCTCCACGGCTAACTCCCCGTTCCCTTCAAGAGAAACAGACTCATGACTCACTGTTTTGGCGCTGTATAAAAATTTGACAGAGAAGTAAGTTAGTCAAGACAGATTTTAAAAGTCTGTTTTTAATTTAACACCATAATTGCTCTGAAATTAATAAAACCATTTAGAAAGTAAGTACTTTGAAACTTTTTTCCCCAAGATGGGGCAGAGCTTTCTGCTTTCATATAAGACTACTCAACTTCGTAGTTTCATCACTACCCATTCAAGAAGGGCACAGAGCAGCAACATCTTTAGGAACTAAAAATAACGTAACCCTAAAGCAAATTACAACAGTGCATTAAAACAGTATGAAGTTAAGTCTCATTCAGTTACATCACTTAAAATATATTCACTTTGTGCACACCAGATTTCCAGCGCAAACCACATAACTCAGCAGGCACACCGATGCACAACACACAAAAAAAGCATGGCTATATATTTTTAGATTATTATGTATGATCAGTGAATTTTTTCAGTTGTGTGAGATCTACTGGGTAAACAACAACTGGACTCATCCTTAAGGGGTCTTTTTCAACCTTAATGATCTTGTGACACACTACCTTATTTTAAAGTACACATATTAGCCCAAACATCAACCTAGGGACTTCTTAGAACCAGGAGAGGCTGGTAAAGAAGAAACACTAAGGATTAACAGTGGGCAAGAGGTGGTTGTTTTTTGTTTTTTCTTTTTAAATCAAACCTTACTGTATTATCTGTGAAAGTAAATGGTTGAGAAATCTGCCATTTAAAGAATGTCACTCATTATCTCTGTCACTCATTATCTCTGCCTTTCTCTCCTCAAAACTATACATACTGAGAAGCCTAGAATTTCTTTCCGCTAGAAGATAAAACATACACAATCATTTTGCTAACTGCTAGGAGGGAGATTCATTTCTTACTTCAAACTGCAATTTTGTTTCTGTTTTAGGGAATAAAGTAGCCACATAACTGAAATTTAGCTTGTAGGAAAGGTATCTTTATATAAATTCAAATATTGTGCAACTGCATGGGAACAGGATTGTGTGTTTAGTACTATCTTTAGCCAGATACATGGAAATACTTCTGCACTGCAAGTTCCTGAAGTTTAGTAAATGTTAATGTAGTTGCACTAAAATGTCCAAATCTAGACCTCAGGTACCACCTCTAGATTTTAACCACAGAAAGAGTTATTGTCATAAACAGTATGCCAAGGAGAATGATTTTAAAACAGGTTTTAAGGTTATTTTCAAGGGGACATACATGATTCAGCATGTCCAAACCTCACATTATATGCTACAGCATTCACTCGTACTATTAGAGTCCAGATAATCCTTTGAAATTATTTATATATTACAGAAGAAGAAGTAACTATGCACTGAAATGCTATTAGACATTTATTTATGGACAGATTTTATTTATATTAGCACTGCACAGAAGTCTAAGGTTTAAAGCCAAACAGCAACGAGCAGCCTCTAATATGCTTTCAAGCCACCTACAATTTAAATGCAAGAAATGCTGACTCTGCCCATGCTACTTTTTATGGGCTTTCACACATAAACTGTCTCCATCCAAGCTTTTCTTTACAATCCCACCACAGTCCAGTAATACGGCCTCTTTTCCAGATGGCATAAACAACACTTAGGGGTTTTGTTGTTTTAACCAGATCACCCAGTGTATCCAGTTCAAATGCACGCAGGCATTAAACAAATCTACTGGTATTCCAGCTGTCTCAGTTCCCACCAGTCCTTGGGCAAAGCCTTGAGGAACAGCTGAGGCCATGCAGCACTACAGGCTGAACATAAACACCAGGAGCAGGACTGCTGATGTTGGCACGCCAAGTCGGAAAAGTGACTCCCAAACCCACCCCTTCTCTGTATGTCCCAGCAGAGCCAGCAATGTCATTTCAGGTTAAGGAGGCATTCTGCTGCACTGGCTCAGTGGGACTTCTGGAGGAGAGTGGCTCAAGAATGCAATGTATTTGCTCTAAGAGCATGAGGTCTTGTGAGCATGAGAAAGATCTGAACGTACCCAACACTGACTCCAGGGAGGAAAAAACACCTGAGGAAACTGTCTGTGCTTGTCTGGCTGATATAAAAGCCCCACTGTCTTCTGAAATGCCAATTCAACTGACCATACAGTCAGTTTACGTTCATGACAGCAACATGATCATCTCTAGGTTAGGACCTCCTGCAGAGCTCCTTGGTGCTGCTTCAACAGGTTTTTTTCCCAGTCTCCTCATCAATCATAACCACTGGCCCAGGAGACCAGCGTGATGGAAAAACCCATCACTCTCATGCCTTGGAAAAAATAGAACATACTGCATTATCAACTATAAATTGGTTAAAACAGACCCATCTGGTTTGTTCCAAGACTATTTATACTTGGCATTAGAAAGTTGCTATGAAGAAAACCAATCCAATCAAAAAATCTTTTCACCTTTGCCACTATTTCAGCAACAAAAATAGTATTTATTAGTATATATATATATATATATATATAAAAAACTATATCTCATCATTCACCCTTCCTAAAAGGCAAGTAGGCTTCTCCATAGATTAGTCCTTTCCTGCGAACAACAACTAAAAAGCCTGTTAATGTTAAGTGGCAAGGCTCCTGGTTACGACTGTCTGTAACTCAAAAAGTATTGCGGTTAGAAGTCACATGCTAACCTCAAACTCCAAATTCCCTATTCTAAAAATCAGAAAATGACAGAATCCAAACTCCATACAAAGTGGTGGTAAGAAAAAAACCACGGTGTACAAAACCTGACAGGAACAAGAAAGCTCCTCTTTAACAACTTGTCACTGAGACTTTCCCCCCCACCTCTTCCAAGGCATTCAGAAGAACACAGATCCAGGACCGTTCTCCTCAAATGCTCACACAGAAAGTCAAAAATCTCAACATCAGCTGTGTTAGCATGCAGCCAGCACCACTTACATACTCTTAAACCTTCTTAAAAGCACCGTATTTAGTAAGAAAGAGAAATACACTATTTCACACCCCATCTAGAAATAACGGATTTCAATACAGGATATGCACACCTCCTTTTTTTTTGTGTTTCTGCAGAAAGGTTTATCTGTATGTCCTTTAAAATTCAATCAGCAGAAACATTCCTGGAAAACCAAAGGACAGCTAGGGCTTTGCAATCTCCAGTACTCACTGGGGAGAGATTGCAGGGATTAGCAATAGTAGCCTAGATCAGAGATGTCACGTCAGAACAAGAGGACTGTTCCACAGCACATAGTTATGCAACCTACATGTAAGATCTGAAGAGCTTAAATAAAGCCTGCGTCCAGATTAATGTTGTACCAATTAAAGAAAAGAAGAACAAAAAGAGGCATGAGCGTAATGGATGACAAAGTGTTTGCCTCAGTCTGTAAATGACCCGAAACAAGTCATACCCAAGATATGAACTCATCGTAACTCAATCAACAGCAGTGGAAATTACTGATGGACAGGCAACGTACAGTGACATGAAAGGAAGATGAAGAAAGCAGACACCAGAAGGACACAGACAAAAGTCTGCATTATTGAAAGGGGGAAAGTAACACCAAGTATCACAAGAACTAAGGAAGAAACAGAACAGCAGCCAATTCTAAAAATCTTAGATTCCAGATTTCTATACAGTCAACTTCCCCTTCAAGTCAGCAAACAATCACCTCAGATTTCAGGACTGGCAGAAATAGTCTTTCAGGCAGAAACTGTATTTTGAAATAAATTTTCTTCACAATTGTTGAAAATAAACAACACATGTCCTAAAACTTGTATCTAGTATTGCACACTAACACTGGGTAGCAGTTTCTAAATAGGAGACTGCACTTCAAGAAATTATCTGTGGGCAGCCAACTGATTTACTAATTTCTACGATGTGTAGTAAAGGGCCCTGTATCTTTATACTAAAGATACTACAGATCTGAAAAATTTTTTGTATTCTCTCAAAGTCACACTTGTTTGGAGATGGGCAACCAAGAAGAGGAAAGCTGATTATGAAGCCAGAGAAAGGCTGTAGGGAAGAACAGGGAGGAAGGGGAGGAGTGGGAAAGGACATGTGGACAGTGGATGCACTTGCCAACCCTGTGCTGCAGTAACGAAGCGGGCAAGCCCCACAGCACAGGTTTTAATTGCTATTACCCTGCTAGTCACCCCATGAAACCAAGCTGCAAGCACTAAGAGTGAGGTACCCCAGCAGGCCTCAGCTGTAATTGTTTTTGGGTGTCTTCCAGCCCCTTAATGAACCACACCACAAAACATCTTGGACATCGAAGGTTACTCTCAGCACACAGATTTGCAACCAAAGATAAGAAAAAAGCTGCCACTCCACGCACAGCACTGTGCTCATATCCATCCACTGCATGCAGAGGCTGCTCACATCATCTGTACTCCAGGTAAAATGTTTGCATGGAGTGACCTTACAAAAAGCTACTTACCTCTCTGAATGCCTGCTCTGCCCTCAAGCCGATGGACCAATTTATCCCCCTACTTGGAGCACACAAAAATCAGTAAAAAGATATATTTTATTTCCAGGATCAATACAAGCAATGTGATATAGCTACCATGAAGACAACTGAGAGTTACTCCAGAAAACAAGAACTTACTTCCTCTATAAAGACAACCCTTAATTAAGGGTTCCCAAACCAAGACAACCATTCCTTAAAAATGAAGGCTAGATGATGAAAAAAAAAGTGTAACAGATTTTTCAAAGGAAAAAAAATTCTCTAAGAGACTCCATCTTCCTACCACTGGCAAATTTTGTTCCCTACTGAGCCCCTGAAGAATTCCATCACTCTCTCCAGAAAGCTGTTCCCAAAGGGAAGGGGTGTGGGGAGCGGGGAGGAAGGCAGGGGGGGTGTCTTGGAATTTTTGCTCTTCAAAGGCAAGTTTTTTCTGGGGTTTTAATATGGAGCTATTCTATGTTGAATTGCAGAACTCTCAGTCTCAATGGTGAGGAAGCATCATTTATTACAAGCTTTGTCTTTCAGTGGGTGTGTTCCTTCAAAGTAACAGGATGTGAGTGTAGAAAGAGTGAAAGACACAGTAAAAACCAGAAATCTGCAAAATTCAAGTTGCTACGAGAGACAATTAAACGAAAATAAAGCTAGTTGATAGTATCTTCATCTACATTTCATGTCCTGCAGTGGAATATTATTTTCCATGTTTACAAGGCCCTTTATAAAGCTGCAGGACTAAACAGGTAAAAATAATGTATGTTTATCTTATTACCTCTTACAATATAATTCTGGCATAGCCTTGGCTCATGAGTGAGACAACTCCCATTTTCTATTTTCACTAAGGAAAATTACAAAGTCAGGACTCCAGTATAGGAACTCTTGTGTTGTTCTTGAGTCTGTGCCAGGTGTTAGGAGGCCTTCAAGAGTCATTACATGTCATTTTGGCTGAGCTATAGCAGAGATTTAAAGCAAATTTACTCAACCCATTAATTTTAATGCAAACATTGAACATTTTTAAATATAAAGCACTTGAACCATAGATCTTGCTTCCAAGGCATTTTGTAATAATGGAACAGGTAAAGGAAAGACCAATAAAATAGTAAATTCCAGTTACAACTTCACTACAGCAAACTAACCTCATAGTGAAAAATGAGGTGTTACCAGAAGGATTCCCAGAGGACCTGTACTATTTCTATATGACCTGGGAAACAGGGCTGAAGCAGCAGAGGGATGGTGCTTACCTGCAATACCTAAATATGCTGCAGTCCCTCCCAGCCCTGGCTGCAGAAAGGCACACATGGAGGGGTGTAAAACAATACCAACTGCCTAAAGAATAAAATGAAAGGTGAAATTCCAGAAAGAGTAAGTGCAAAGAAATACCCCTTGGGGGAAAAAAACCCCCACCTTTCTTATACAGTGGTGTCTTCAAATGATGATAGATATCATCATTTTAGAAAAAAAAAATTCAGTAAATACAGGCTGTTCTCCCAAGAACTTCATGTCAGCACAGCAGAGGAAGCAACTGAAGTGTCATAAATCACTAAGCAAGGAAAGGCAACACAGAACACATCACTCTGCCAGCACACAAAATCAGGATATATTTGTACATTAAATACTGTGCTTCTGCTTGCCTTACCTTGATCAGCATAACCAGAAAAACTGTACAGAAGTGCAGCAGGAATAACTAGAATCATGAAACAGTACCCATTGGACAAAGACAAAAAAGACTACAATTCTTCAATTTAGGAGAGAAAGCACGTCAGCTGAAAAACATGCATGGAAGCAAATGCCAGACTTTTTTTTAAGAATATGGCAAATAAAACTACTGGGAAGTGAGTTTTCACAATACAGTCTAGGAGACACTGAAATCACCATCAGTGGGTTTTAAACAAAAGGAAGTTCCTTTTCCATCTAATCAAACTGCAGGACTCACTGTTACAGGATGTTGCAGAGGCCAAAAGTACAAATGGCTTTTAAAACAAGATTACAAAAATTAATGGCAAGTGTGTCCATCCATCTGCACGTATTACAGGCAGTGGTCTAGATACAACCTCTGTCTTAGAGCTCCTCAATTGCCAGAAGTAAGTGGTATATGAGAACATAATTTTATATACACTTTGAAGCTTTAAATACAGAACAATTATTGATTATTTACAACTACATAATAGTAAAAACATAGATGGCAAATACTTGTGTGAAACAGACATTTGATAAGGGAGAACTCCCACTGGGCAAACACAAGAAGGCAACCTGCTAGAACCTAAACCAAATTAGCCAGAATGCAAAAAGTGTAAGCTTTGAGCAGGGTGGGTCTTTAGCATCTGAACAATAAGAACAAATGGCTTTAAATATTAGGGTTTTTTTATATTAAGACTGTGTAGTCCTCAAAAATGCTTAGCTTTAACCTACAATTCATGGCCTAGCATCTAGCTCATACAGAAGGTCACTTCAGATGAACACAACTCCATCTGGCTTCAATTTACCACTAGATATATGGTAGAGATGGCAAAGCTGACACCTCCCGAGAGGCACATGGCTCTTATCTCTCAAACGCAGTCCTTGTGGAGGACAGGCCATTGACAGGGTGCCTGCAACTGCTGTACCTGGCAGGGAGCAGCAACTGAGGCAAGCCTCGGTCTCTGCACCCCTGCTAGGGCAGCCAGCTGCACACAGCACCTGCTCCTTCTCCCTCCCCCTCTACCGCAACAGGAAAGGAACACACCACTGCAGAACAAGGTACCCACGGGAGCACAGGCAGGATGGAAGCAGGCAGGAGCAGCAAGTTTGTGTGGGGAATACAGATGAAAGAAAATTACTAGAAAGTAGATGGAAGAGGTAAGGATCATAACTTGAGAGCTGCAGGTTTTTTATTTATTCAACAGCCTGGCAAAATACATAAGCCTGACTCTTACCAGTTCAAATGTTCCCTCCCCACACTTTTTTAATATGGAGTGGGCAGAATTTTTCGTAAGTAAAATAAAACAAAAATAATATTTGCCCAGATGTTTGTTACAAATAAAAAAAGTAAAAATATGTGAAATATTAAAAGTAAAAGCACTTTTTGGTAGTTTGTGGCTTTGAAACAGCATATTTCATTTTTCTGTCTTGCAAAAAAAGGATAACTATGCCTTCTGCACTATGCCCTCTTAGTACAGAAGTGGACTCAAGATCATATACAACTTTAAAATAATTTTGGAGAGAAAGTATGAATCCCCTACAGGTAATTTAGTTTAATTTCTTAAACGTTTGCTCAAATCAGTCTCGTGGAGTGTACACATGCTTTGTATTAGCAAGCTTTGCTAGGAAAGAACTGTGCTATGAGCATATGCACACATCAATGGAAAAACAGGCAACTTGGGAGAAAAGAGGCACACTTAGTAAAAGTGACCACCTGGATGACCAAAAGGGATCTGAGGCAGGAGTATTTCAAACAGTTACATTACTGGCATATTCGACCACAATGATCCTTTAGGGAACAAATGACACTAGTAGGAAGAAAGACTCCTGGTAACTTCATTCAGAAATGCAATAAGCAGGACTTATACTGACAGTGCCATTGCTGGAAAAAATATTTTAACGGATTGCAAAATTTGGCTTGTTTTGTATCTCTTCCATTTCAAACTGCAGTACTTTTTTTCATGGGAGTACTGAGGTTGGCAGTCACCTCTGGAGATTACATGGTCCAGCCCACTGCTTAGATGCGGGTCACCCAGAGCAAGCTGGGTGACCAGTGATCAGCTTTTGAGTATCTCCAAGCATGGAGACTCCACAACTTCTGTAGCAATCTGCTTCTTGGTTCACCACAATGGAAAAAGCATTTATTTAATTTCAATGAAATTTCTTGCATCTCAGTATACCCACTGCCTTGCCACTGAGCACTGCTGCACAAGTCTGGCTCCCTCTCCTTCACTCCTCCTGTCAAGTATCTGTACACACTGGTATGGTCCCCTCACACCTTCTCCTCTGCCACATAAACAGCCCCAGCTCTCTCAGCATCTCCCTGTATGACCTGAAAGACCAAATCCACCACTATGAACAGCACTAATGCCTGGCTGATGCGCTGCCACAGAGGGGCTAAAGCACACACAAATAAGGTTAAACCAAACAGAGGTACAATTCAGCCAGCATCTATTTCACAGGGCATCATCCAGTGTGCCAGCTGAAAAGGAGTCTGTTTAAGATGCCCTTATCAACTGGCCACAGTCTCCTTTCTCACAGCAGTAAGGCTGCATGCCAGCTGCCTGAACAACAATGCAGCAACCACTGAAACTGGAAGGGCCCAACGCCTTCAGCAGAGAACAGACCACACACTGTTCGAATACAGCAGAAGCTGTTGAGGGATCTTGGCATCCATGGCAAGGTTTAGCTGCTTGATCAGATGCTTGAACAGGACAGAGAGCAGCAACAAGAGAGATATGTTATTAGCCAATGACAAACTACTTTGGAAACCTTACACATGTTGCATCCCTGCACTTTTTCACAGTACAGTGAACTTAAACATATGAGGATTGCTGCCTTAAAGCTGGGACAAGTTTTTAATCTACAGCAATTTAAATTCCCCATTATCACAACAATCAGGCCAAACTACTATTGAAACTTTTTTGTTTCATTTGATTAGTAACTTCAAGACTGTTATAAACTATGTAACTGCAGCCATCTGACTCACTCAAGCAGGAAGATAACAGACCTTGGCACACCAGAAGGGCAGCAAACCACAGCAAGACTATGTCCAGCAGAGAATCCTATAGCCTCTGCCAACTCACCGAGTATTTCAAGCTATCAACGGAACAAATTGATGTGAATTGATAATACAAGCTCTTCCTGGAAATGGATTTAAAATATCTTAATACAAAAAAGACAAATCAAATAAAACAAACAAAACCCAGGAAAAATATACCAAACCAAGCAAATACATATAAGGCCCTAATGTCATCAGCATTTAGTGCATTTTTTAACTTGACAGTCAATGCAACAATTCCTCCACCCTGCTAGGACCAAAAAAACCCAAAAACCACAACTCCCCCACTGCATTCACCTTCATATCATTTTCAACATTATGCTTGTTTTTGCTGAAACAAAGCAAGGCAGTCTCAGGCTCTGCTCTCACCCCAGCACATTGAGGTGACACAGCAGCATCTCCTCAAAGGTGTACATAATTTCTACAATGCAGAATGCCTTCATGATCAAACTATGTGCTCTAAGCTGGTCTGAGCCTAAATTAATGTGCAAATTCAATCCTTGGATATTAAATAACCTTTTTCTTTAGGCCCCATTAGTTACCCTACAGGTATGGACTTGACCTCTTTGTCAGAGCACTACACACACGACATATTGATAACCACCCTACCTCCACACACAACCTCTGCCCAGACGTGCAGGCATGCACACTTCTACCCAATTCCTATTTATAACATCATGTGCTAAAAAAAATACTCTCAAGCAGTTTTAAGTTAAATACCAAAGAACAAGAAAGTCTTCAAGTGTAAGCAGCTGTTACGTGCATAAAAGCATTGCTCTGTTTTTGACAGACGCTGCCCTGGAACAGCGAGTGGATTTTGACCTGAAGCTTACGACTGCCACTTACCAGCTAATTCTGGCACAAGCCTGCACTGGAAATATGCCTGACCACCCATCTTAACCAACAACCTTCAGAACCTCAAAGGAGTTTACAAGGATTTCATCAGCATCAAATCACTTTCCCAAAAGGCCTCAAAGACTAGCATTAGTTCTCCTTCTGAAGGGTCTAATTAAGTCACAAATGCAGAAGACAAAAAGGGTATCATAAATAACGATTATTTCACTCAGTAGTAACTGCAAAGTCAAATAACTCTACTGTTCTATTCACTAAAAATATTGCCTTCAAAATACTGTTTTCTTAGTGGAACATAAAAAACATGCCAATGAATAAAGAACTTGAATTGATATAACCTGAGTATGCTGATTTCCAAAAAACACTTGTACAGTCCTTGCATTGTCTGCAGTCACTCCCCCACTGAAAAGTAACAAAATACAGCTGCACAAGAGCCAGGGAGCCCCACAAGTGTCCTACTGAAGAATTCACTAACCAACCCACTCACAACAGTCATAAAATTAATTTTTGAACTGAAAAAAGTGCTGTCTTTGTACAAGAGCTTTCTAAGGAGCCAAAAGAAAAACTATTTAGTCTCCGGAAAGAGAAGAAATTTTTGCTTTATATAGAGTATCCGTTTTCCTTTTATAACAAGTTTCCTTTCTGCTGCAGGAGAAAGCTTTCATTTAAATTCCAAATACACTATGTACATACCTAGATGTACAAACATATATACTAGCACCCTGTACAGAACAACACAGAAGCAACTAGAAAGACAGCATCCTGCAAAATTCCAATAGCAACCTAGCCTATTCAAGCCAAGAGCCATCAGATATTAATCAAGACAGGCTATCCAATGAATTACAAATCTAATGAACATGGTAAATACCACAGAAGATAATAATATGCTGCCAATTTATTTTTTCACTAAATAGCTCGCAGCCTATTCAGAAATTAAGCACCATTTAGAAAAAAGGAAAACATCTCTCAACCAACCAGTCAAGGTTACTGATACAACTAACCCAGGGATCTGAGAACTGCCATTCAGACAGTCCTATGACTTGGCAGGACATCACTTGGAAAGAATTTCAGTCCAAGAGGCCATAGGGAAGGGAAGACAGCTCTTGCTCTCAAGCTGTACAGCTATGATGAGAAGCATCCCACTTGATTCTTAGGCAGTATTAAATGAGCCCATTCTGTGCAGAAGAGACAGCACAGAACATCAAAGCAGCAACACGGCCAAAAAATCTTTGCTATCACTGACAGGAAAAAATTAATTATCCACAGGGTACCAAAATCACTGATGAGCACGAACTACAATGCCACAAGTTCCTTATCTCCAGAACACTAACAACTAAAAAACACGAACTCTAGTTACAGTCAAAAATGGCTTGGAAAAGCAAGAAGAACAAGCACTGGAGCTGGCACAAGGGGATGGGGCTGAGCAGGAACCTTCCTTAGCAGCAGCAAACAGAAGCAAGCTGCAGCACACTGTTCATGGCAGATGACGCCAATCCAGCTCTCTTGAAACAGAGGTCAAGAACATCTTTGATGCTAATAAAACTCTAGAATAAGGGATAGGAACAGCCAATAAGCTTAAGAGCAGGTTGTTTTTGAAGCTGGGAGTGTGGGGGAAATCAGTTTTAATTTGGAGGAAATACATGTTTCCACTGTACATGTTATATGGAAGCACCTGGTGGGTAGACGAGCAAAGTTTCTGTATAAAATTCTTTTAAGAAAGATTCTTGGAGGACAGAAGTATGTGCTTCTGATAGCAAGAACCAAGTCTCACACTGAACATAAAAGAGCAAAAAGATAAACGTTAAGAAAGAAAAAAAAATGCATAGCTAGCGAAGATTTCTTAAACTACGTTTGAATTTTCAAGGGCAAATTTTGGGAGAATCAGACTCAAGTGCTAAACTAAGGCTGTAGTTTGGCAAACACTAAACTGGCATAAATTTGCGTTGCTGCTGAAAGAAAGTCTCACCATCTGCCAGTCCCCTGTGCCAGCACAAACATCCGAACACTGAACCAGGAGCATTTCTTTTGCCAGTTTATTTTTCAGATGGATCAGTTCCCCAAACCAGTTCACAGGATGGCCATGTAAATACTTGTGCTGGCAAAGAAGTGTGACTACTTGTCCAGAGCTGCCAGCTCAAAATGTTCATTGAACTACAGCCTAACACACTGGGGTGTGGAGAAGTTCTAGCAGTCATAGGTGGTGCTCCCCACCCTTGGACACACTATACTCATACCACACTTCAAAGTTGTGATCACCACACAGCTGCCCCTCAGAAACCGGCATATCTCTGTAATTTCCTCTACTAGGAGAACCTGTCAGAATCTCAGCAATGCTAAAGTTGGCTGTAAGCAAGAGTATTTTCTGGATGTTGTTAAGCTTATCCACCAAAAGATCATTTGCAAGAGAAATCCCAGTCACTCTTCTGATCACCTCGCACCCAAGAGGCTTGTACATACGGAACAAAAAATGAAAACTATAGTCATCACATGTCAGGGCTCTACTCCAACAGGGATTTAAGAACGGTGTGTGGGCTGTTGTGGATCCATGGATCACTACACAATCCTTCGCAGACAGCACACTCATCTACAAGAAAACAACATTACCAACAGAAGCGCTGCTGTCAGGGAAACAACCAAGGATGAGCATTGGTCATATGCTGTATGTATCAAGGTCAAGCAACGCAAGTATCGGGAGACTGAGAGAGACCTATCCACACTTTCCCACAACTCAGTGGCAAATTCAAAGCCATACATGAGGTCATTCACTAGGAACCAATTAGATCAGTAAGTTTTCTACCAAGAAATAAATTCAAGGTGTGATAGTGAAACGATCTCCAGAATGATACAGGATGATCAATGTAATCACAACATGCCACAAGCAAATTGAAGGAAAGCCCCCCACTTTACAGACATTCCTAAGCCCAGATCTCCAGTCACGGTTCTTGGATCCTTCAACCAGAGCAGGACTTAGCCAAGCTGCACACCTGCCCCTGTGATCGCTCTCCTTTCTTCTACCACAGTTTTGGCATCATCATAATTTTCCAGTACCTGCTTGGTTGCCAAATTCTTATTCCCTTATTTTTCATTTATCTTCTTATTGCCACACATGCTTACAGTGATATTTTGTAGAATAATATGTAATGGGAAGAACACCCATAAATCTTACTTTTCCTTGGTAACATTAATCCAACATGTTTGTAGAAAAGCTGCAACATAAGAGCCTCTTCTGTCCAGTTTATAAAAAGGCTAACAGCAGGGCACAAGAAATCCACTCACTCTTGGAGAATAATTTTCTAAAGAAACATTACTAACTTTGAAAGAATCTAATATAGTACGGCACAATAAACTAGTCTGAATCCAGAGTCCTCTAGGTCTTCAGAAAACTCCAGGAACTCCAGAGTAAGAGATAAGCAATTGCCAGAAAAAACAGAAAAGCAAGTTTACACGATATATAACAAATAAATCAATTTTTTAAACTACCAGTAGCTGAGAAGCAGTGGGTGTCACTAGCACACTAGTAGAGAGAGTAGAGCAATAAAATGCAGCAATTTGTGAGGATTGGTCTCCTGACAGGTTTCTAGAAGTAGGAATGAGGGAAAAACTAAAGGGATGCAAAAGGGCCTGTCAAAATGTCTATTTTAATGTCCTTCCAACAAAAGGCAGACAGTAGGGTTTAGGAGATGTCTGGCACTGGGTGCAACGTTGAGCAGAAAGAGGAATAGCTGATGGATCAGATGTCTGGTTATACGGTGATTATTAGGAACCCAGTCCACAACTAGGAAGTCACAGTATTACTATAGAACCAGCAAATGATGTAAGCTTCAGATCAGAGTCCACAATATGGGAAAGAGAAAGCTAGCAAAAAAATCATAAAGCTGCTGCCACCCTTAACCCCTTCTTCATGCTCCATACGGGGAAGGAGGAAAAACCATCTCACCTGGGTGAGATTCAGGATGATTTCTTTTCCTGATTTTGATGAGCAGGTTTTCACCTCCACTAGTCACATAAGAACAGGACAGGCAAGAAACAGAAACACATGCATGTACAAATGTGGCAACTGATAAGACAAAGGAAAAAAAAATTAGGAAAGTATGAAAGAAGTAAAAACTAGAAAATAACAGGAAGTAGGAGAAAGACACTAGAGCTCAAATATGCAAGTATGTGCCACTTCTGCTAGAGAAAAGAAGGAAGCAGAGTCTGGAAAGAAAGAGAACAAAAGCAAGGAATGCAGTAAGTCAGGACTTCCAAGATCAGTAAATAGTTAGCCACTCTCTTATACTTGCTGCTGTCTCCACACACCTCAAAGGTACTTGACTAGTTTATATCTAGTGTTGTACAGGTATCTTACAGGCTTGAGAGTAATTTGTTGACACTCAGGACTAGGTAGAACCACATCAGTTTAAGTAGATCAGTTCTAGGTGGCCCAAGTAACCTAGAGAAAACATCTATCAGAGACTTTAAAATATAACATCTCAGGCCACAATCAACATTTTACCTTATTTCATGTTCTTTGCCTTAGTGGACTGGCCCTGGTGAATGTAAATGTTTAAATTAGATCCTATTAAAACAATATAGCTTTCTCCCTGACAGGTTTACAAGCCAAGAGATCCAGGGTATATATACCTCAGACCAATTTCTTCTTGCTTTTTTCATACACTGCTTCTAGACAGCTGAAGTGCACTTCAACAGACACTTGCCACAGAAGTGATGGCAAGTTCAATGCCAACACCACCAATGGGTTACAAGTTATATGATTATAATACAAGTTATTTGAAGTGATACTCTGGGTATCATCTGCTTCTGTTTATTCAACTCTAAGGTAAATCTTTGAGAGTGAATGACAGTTTTCAGTCTGCTTTTACTGGCATTTTAGAAAACTGAGCTTCCCTGCACACTAAAAGCACTGACTTCTGCAGGGAAATAAGCAAGGGAAAGTGAGAAGACAAAGTAATGCATTTCTGTGCCACCAAGGAGCAAAGTATTGCACTTTTACTGATCTGATCCCTGCACCTGTTCTGATCTCCCAGAGGGATTTCAAAAACCAAGCAGGAACATAAAATACAGTGGTCCAGGAATTACAGGTGTGATTCAGGATTACAACTCCAAAAGCCTGGGCACCTATTATTTACAGAAGCATACCACTGCACATAAAAACAGAAGCAGTGTTCCGTTTTGCTGCACAAAACTGAAATCCAGCAAAACTACTGATATTTTTAGAGTGCAAGATTGAACTCTTGAAGAGCTTTAAGACTGCCTGAAAGATAAAGAGAGATTTCTTGGCTTAGAAAAGTCCTGCAGGAATCTATGAGGACTCTACACCATGTTCCCATTGAAATGTTTTAGCACAGTACTGGTTAAACTGAAGAAATGCAAAGACAGCATTACCAAAAAAAAAATAAAAAATTCCCACCCTCTTTTCTTTATCACGGGAGTTTCCCGTGCCCTGAACAAATCCAGGGCTGTTTTTTGCCGTCTAGTTTCTCCCCTCCCTCCCTCCCACAGCTTCCTACCAGCTGAAATTCTGCAGCTGCAGCAACAACAGTCCATCTGTGACAGTGCAACCACCTCGGCAGGATGACTCCTACCATTTCACTGGCTTCCTTATGCTTTAACAGAGGTAGCAAAGTCTGAAGAGGTTTCACCCCTCTTCTTTTTTTTATTAAACTGAAAAGATACTGATGAATATTCATTACTAGTTCTCTACCAAGGGCATGAATTTCATTTAAAGGACTGGAAGGGAATTGCAAATTAGGCTAATACAAGGAGAGATTTTGACTCAGTTCTCTGGTCTCAAAATAGAGCTAAAGAGTAAGATTTTTGTGGAAAAGTGACTTAATGAGAGTAAAATAAAAGCTCTGCCCAAAGCCGCCCTGCTCCATGGCTGTGATTCCACTGCCTGCCACAACACCATTTGCCAGAGTGTCTCACTGTAACTCGCGAGTTTATTGCGCCGGGGCACTCACTCACTGATGTGGGTCTCCTGACCACACTGTTAAGTCCTGCACCTGGCAGGCCACATCCTGAGCCAAGGTTTACTAAAATCCGGCACATTCAAGCGAGCCTACAAACGCTATGCACAAGTGGTTCCACGCTCTTCAGCCAGCGCTGGTGCCAGGACACCTCGCAGCCAGCCCCCTGCTTCCCGCAGCCCGTCAGAGCACTGTTACACCGTTTTTCGGGAGACCACGAAAGAACTCTCATTTCAATACTCACCACCTAGCGGATAAGCTTCCGGGTCAAGGGGTTTTTAAAAAAAACGTAGGCATATAAACAAGATCATCTTTTTTACCTGCAAACAAACCATTCGACACCTTCCCGGTAGAGAGCAATCTCCAGGCTGCCCGCGGCACAGCAACCCGCCCGTCGAGGCTGCGGCCCAGGCCCGCTGGGGCTGGGGGTCCCGCCGCGGCCGGGCATGGGTCACAGAATTGTGAGGGTTGGAAACGATCTCTGGAGATCATCCAGTCCAACCCTCCTGCCCAGGCAGGGTCACCTAGAGCAGGTGACACAGGAAGGCGTGCAGGTGGGTTTTGAATGCTCCCAGATAGAGACTCCACGACTTCCCTGGGCAGCCTGTTCCAGTGCTCTGCCAGCCTCAACGTAAGGAAGTTCTTCCTCTTGTTGAGGTGGAACTTCTTGTGCTTTAGTTTATGGCCACTGCTACTTGTCCTGTCACTGGGCAACACTGCAGAGTCTGGTACCGTCTTTTTAACATCAACCTCTGAGATATTTACGTACATTAATGAGATCCCTTCCATCCTCTTTTCACTAGACTAAAAGGGCTCAGCTCCCGCAATCTCTCTTCATGACAGATTCTTCAAACCCCTAATCATCTTTGTGACCCTCTGCGTGACCCTCTAGAGAAAGACCGGAGCTTCTTTCTCATACTGAGGAGCCCAGAACTGGACACGACTCGCAAGTATGAGTCGGCTCCGGGAAGCGGCAGCGGGCGCACATGCACAGCACAGCCCTGCACAGGCACCCGCACGGACAGACAGCCGGCCGGACGTGCGCACACGCACGCAGCCCCGCAGACAGCCGCACACGTACGCGCACACACGCCCGCACCCGAGGAAGGGCCGGCTCCGCGGCCCCGCTCCCGCCCCCCCACAACCCCCCCCCGGCCGCAGGAGCGGGGGGAGGTCGGGCACCGGGGGTCCCAGCTCCCCCCCTCACTCACTTTCGTCCTGCCGTTGATTTTGTAGTTGCCCAGCTTTCCATTACAGTGTCGGATGAGATCGTCCATGCTGTTCATGAGGAGCCGAATGGTCTGGCAGCCCGGCTCCTTGCCCTCCACCCAGGTGATCTTGTCGCCGCGAATGTCCTTGGACGAGTCGCTCTTCTGGCTGACGAGCTGCCCGTCGGTGAAGCGGCCGGTGTGGTGGAGGGCCCGCACCTCTTCGGCGACCAACCCGCCCAGCTCCTTGCCGAGGAAGTCGTCCACCACGCAGATGCCGTGCTTGTTCATGCAGGGCACGATGTACTCCAGCGCCAGCCGCTGCGGCACCAGCGACTTGGTCTGCCCGTTGGGGCGCAGCGCGGCCCCACCGGGTCCCGCCTGCACGCCGCCCGGGTACAGGTTCGACTTGTCCCGGTACAGCAGCACTGCCTCCCCGGAGGGCGACGGGGACTGGGCCGCGGCCGAGGCCTCCGCCTCACCGCCGGCAGCGGCGCCGGCGACGTGATTGTTGGTCAGCGGGGCGGCCTCGGCGGGGGCCTCCGGGGACGGCGGCGCTGCGCCCTTCCCGACCCCCGCCCGGCTGCCGCTGCCCTCCGCGGCATGCCCGCCGTGGGGCTCGGTAGCGCCCCCTGCCGCGCCAGCCGCCGAGGCGCCGCCGCCGCGGCAGATTAGCTTGTGCTTCTTCCAGTCCTGGCGCTGGTGCTCCTTGCTGCAGTAGAAGGAGCTGCGGCAGCGCCCGCACCGCAGCAGGTTCTCCATCTTCCCGCACAGCTCGCAGTACTGCCGGTCCCGCTCGCTGCTGCTGCTGCTGTTGCTGCTGCTCTCGCCCTGGCCGCCCTGACCGGCGCCTCCGCCGCTGTCATTCGCCATGGCGCTGGTGGTGCCGCCGCAGCCCCGCTCCGCCGGGTCGTGTTATGTAAGGAGGCGGGCGGGAGCGGCGCTAACGCGGGCCCCCGCCCGGCCGCGCGGGGAGGGAGCGCTTACTGCATCATGGCCGCCCGGCTCCGGCTCCGGCTCCGCCGCGGCCCCCGCCGCCCTCCGCCTCCGCCGGCCCGCGGCCTCCTCCGGCGCGCGGGGGCCCGCGCCGCCCTCCCTGCGCCGCTAACGCTGCTTAGCGCCGCCTCATCGCCGCCCCACCGGCGGCGGAACGGCCTAGGAAGAGCGGAGTGGCGCGGTGCGGGGCTGCCTTCCGCTCCCCGCCGGCCTCTCTGCCCGGTGCAGCACGGGCCGGCGCGGCCACCGCCTCTACCCACCGCGCCTCCGCCGGGGCGAGGAGGAGGAGGCGCCACTCCAGAGGCCCGCTGTGCACGTACGCCACTTCCAGCCCGCCAGCGCCGCCGGCGCGTCAGGCGGGCGTGGCCGGGCGGGCGGGGCCGGCTCGGACCCGGCCGCGTCCTCCCCGCCGCTGCGTGAGGGGCTGAGGGGCGCCGCTGCAGTCGTGGATGCACGGACAGGCCGCGGGCCTGACCGGGGCAGCCGCAGTGCTCTCGTGGTGATGGCGCCCTTCCCCCGCTATGACGAGTGCGGCCTTCCCGGCAGGGACAGCGGGGAAATTGCTGGGAGGTGTCACTGGTCTGGGCTGCCGGGGCCGCCCCGTCGTCGCTGGGCAGGTCGCTAATCTGAGGGTGCCCTTGACCCCAGTACCGAGCTGCCCCGCTGCTCGGTGGGGTGTGGGCCTGCCGCAGGTTAGGCGGGGGCACCGAGGAGCGGCGGGTGACGTGGAAGCTCGGCACTGTGGCTTGAATGACAGGGCGGCCGCGGCGGCACCTGGCTACAGTGGAGGGCCAGGTTTTGTCACTCCCATAGGCCCCAAAATACTCCCGCCGGATAGCCGGTAGAGCGGGAGAGATGTGTGCTGTCTCCTTCATAAATAACACTTGGCTTGTGTCCCGCCTAACAGAGTGGTAGTGAAGGCCAGAGCTAGGCTGATTAAGAAATGAAAAAGCAAAAAGCAGGAAGAAGGAGCCAGTTGATGTAGCTGCCAAAACGAGGCGAGGCCAGGAGTTGGGGCCTGTGCAGTGATGAACGTGGCAAAGTCCTGAGAGGCAAAAGGAAGCTCGTTTGGCAGAGAAGTGCTGGTGGAGGGACAAAGGTCTCAGCTCAGTCATGTCCGTTGTCAAAAGCCACATGGGCATCTGGACTCCTCTGGTTTAAGCTTCCACTGATCCAATTAACCATGGCTTTGCTTGCTTGTGGTGTAGTTTAGGAAAGTGGAGTTTCCTGCAGCACAGCCCAATACAGTGGTCGGTGCTTCACAGCCATGTGGTGAGGCGGGGCAATGATTCCTCCTTGGCTGGATGTTCTCCCGCCTGTCTTCTCAGAGAACCGTTTGGTGAACAGACAGCAAATAGCTGTCTGTGGGCTGGGCTGGTGAGGCACGATGCATACCGTTCGTCTGCACTGCCTGTAAGTTAAGCAAATCCATTCTAAAGCCCAAGAAGTGTGAAATACATGACCCAATATACAGATCTTGAGGTAGAAAGGTAAAATGAACCCAGAGGCTGCCATGGGACTTCACATAACATTGGATAAGTGATTTGTTCTCTGCCACTGTAGAAGTGGAATACTAATGCTTTTGCTTCTCACAGGCTTTTGTGAGGTTTAGCACTGCAATATACTTGTATTATAGTGGCATGACTTTATGTATGCAATTAAATTGGTTTAGTTTTTATCTCTATAGAATTGGATTTAGGATTGATTGGCATAGTAATAGGACTTGGAGGAATGCTAGGCACTGAGTGTACTATATGAAGAATGCAGGAGAAAGAAAGTGTACCAAGCTACAGTGCCTTGTGGTACATACATGAAAAATGAGAAGGAAAACCAGGGTGAATTATTAGAAAGGCAAAAGGAGTACTGAGAGGACAAGGTCATGAAAGCTCAGTGGATAAAATTTCAAGGTGAATATGACCAGTGAGCCCCAAAGGAAAATTAAAAACAACAGCAACCACCAAAGGAAAAAAAAAAAGGTGGCAAATGAACTGGAAAAGATGGAAACTAAAAACAAAATTCCAGATTAGTAATTTATTTGTGGTAAGGGCAGAAGGAAGTGGATTAAAACCAAGTTTTAAATCCAGTGCATGAAGTGGACAGATTTTTAATGTATGTGTAATGAGGGTTTTTCCTTCAACTATAGGTATATGAGATATGTCAAAAATACTAGGTTTAGGCATTCCTCTAGCATGCTTTAAGATGAGATTAATTCAGTTGATTTCCTTGGATTTGCAGCATTGTTAAACTGGGCTAAATGAGAAGAGAGTCAAGGATACTTTTTTTCAAAAGCTTGAGAAATGCAAGCAATGGTATTCTGCCAGATAGAAACTGAAGAGTTAAAGATCTTTTGCATTTGTTGTGTACTCCTTCAGCAGACAAATGGAGATGAAAGTCACAGACTTGAAACTCAATCATCCGACCGTGAAACAACTAAGAAAAAGACCAAGGCACAAATATGTGCCTGGCTAAAATCTAATGATAGTTATTAACTTACAGGCTAATTTGGCTTCAAAAGTCTTCTGTTCTTTTGGGATGCAATTAAAGGTCTTAGTTTTCACATTTGCTAATGTGCTAAGCTACTTCAGGTTGTCTTGACATCATACTGTTTCACAGCATGGTCAACAGAAATACCAAGTTCAACAAAATCCATCTTTGGGTGTATGAAGCATTTGCGTTATTACTGCAGCACTACACCAGTGACACAAAACTTAATGAAGATTGTTTTACAGTGACAAAGCTGTGTTGAGGAGCAATGGTGGTAAGAAAACTCAGGAGGACAATGAGTATTTATATTACAATAGTGTCTGCAACATGCTAGAAATGTTTTCCAAGTATAGAAGACTCCATTCTTTGCCAAAGAGCTTGTGCCTTAAAAGATAGTGTTAGGACAAAGGACAACAAAAAGCAACATATGGTATACTAAGTAAAATGATCCATATGATGGTTGCCAGAACAGAGGAGGGAGGGACTTCCTTCTCTTTTTTTTTTTTTTTTTCAGCTGGTTGCTCTTCACTTGGTCCCTGAAGTGGCCTTTCTAAGATAGCTAATATCTTGTCTATGTCAGTGAATGTTGGAAAAGAGCTTTACTGGTGACTAGGCAATGATGAGACATACTGCTTTGCACAGAATGCAATAAAAAGTCTTTAAAATTAAATACCAGTCACGATGAGGATGTTATGGGATAAACTTAGTGCAAGGTCATAGTTTTTTATCACTACTTAGATATGGATCTGATATGTTTATTAGAAAGGGGAAAAAAAAAGTTGGTCAATGAATAACTTTTCTGTTTTTATTAAGTAGTAATAATAGCTGCATTTATACCATGCCTTAGATAGCTTGCATACTGCAGCGCTGAGATTATATAAGCAACCAAGAAAGAACCTTTGAAGCCCGGGGAGAAGGGGAATGCAGAGTAACAAGATTATAGAAGGTTACAAAGTCAGTTCAGAAATAAAGTTTAAATGAAAAATAATCTCGTGTTGAGATAGTTTCACTGTGAATGGGAAAAAAAGTGCTTGGACTCCAGGCTAAGTTTTTCATTGCTGCCAGAACGCCTCTTGGAAGCTACATGTGCTCCTGAGGTGGGTGGTAGCGTCAGGCATCAGTGAGACAGATGTAATTCCACAACAGCATCATAATTAAAAGTCAGAACTTGGGTGCTTGTAGCATTTGCTCTCCTCTACCCAGACCACTCCACCATGTTCTTCAGCCTGACTGCTGCTGTTCCACTTAAACCATTATTCACTGGTCTCAACAGTGCCATTTTTCAAGCTTGCTTTTCATACTAGCAAGTGAACTGTAACAGGTTTGCAGATTTTCCAAATTAAAGGAGAGAACTGTTTGTCTGAGTTGGATTCTCTGTTAAGCTCACTTCCTTTCTAATCAGGACAAAGAGTACAGAGTACATCCACAAGGCTATGCAAGTGCTCCTTTGTTGAATGCACCCTCTTTTCCTGAGGTATTCAAAGGGTTAGCATGCTTTATTCATCTCCCAAATACCTCCCCTGGCCTCTGTTTCTCCAAAGCAAGGAAAGGGTCACCCAGTAGATGTGATCTGAAAGGTGTGGGGTTATTGCCTGGCAGGACTAGTGCCAGCCATTACAGAGGAGCACATGACCAAACACAGGGTCCCTTCAAATCACTTGGGCAGCACAACTGAAGGTGCCTCAGAACTTTTTAAGATCCAGGCTTTGATATGCCAGGAACTTGGTGTTTTTCACAGTATGAAGTGGCATAGGCTGCTTGGGACAACAGAGAATTTGATTTAGAGCTCTGAAAATAATCTACAGTACCCTGTACCATCTTTCATTCTGCTTAGTGCTTGTTGATGCCATTGTAGAGTTTCACTAAAAGTTTTTGCTGAAATTAAAGCAATAGAATAAGCTAGTTGTTTATCACTGAATATCTTAATGGTATAATGTTTAAAAGAAAAAAAACTGTCATTATAATCTGAGTTTATAAATGTTGGACTAAATTATAAGAAGTATTCTCAATTACTTTATGTAAACTTGTGTTTAATACTGTCTAATATTATGAGATTACTCCAGGCTGTTTAACTAAAATTGGTTTTGCTGTCCCTGAATCTGTCTGAAATTATATGCAGTTTCATATCTGGGAATATAGCCTATTTTTATTACACCAAAAATATGGTTAGGGTTGATCTAGAGAGATTTATACATATTAAAATTTTTGTCTACAGTAATAATTTTATTCATGTTTAAGGAAAATTAATTATGCTAGTGAAATACAAAACAATGGGTTTTTTTTTCTTTTTAGCTGAAAATTCTGCTTCCAGATGTCTGTATCTGTAAAGCTATGGAAATGCAGCATAGCTTAGAAAATCCTCAAGACCAACTCAGTCCAGTTTTTTCCTCATTTTAAACTTTGTACCATGGAAAGTTCAAAAGCTTTTTTTCACATTGTTTGTGAGATTTCTCCAGAGGGAGTATTTCTGGCTCTGCTTAGAAAAGAACTCCCTGTCTTGCTAAAGATTGACAATTATCTACATTTTTGGCCTCTAACTTAAGCAAGCCAGAAGGCCCTCCGAGTGCGTAAGTCCAGTTATGAACAGAAAATTACTTTTAAAGAACATTTTTTAAACCCATTTGAAATTCACTCACTGATGCAGCAATAAGCAGTTTTGGGGGCAAAAAAAAAAAAAAAAAAAGAGAGAGATTCCTGTTTTATCTGTATGTAGGTCAAATTTGTCTGAACTGCTCCAAAAATTTTTCTTGATTTTTCTGCAGACAAGTCTTCCAGAGTGAGAACAGCGGACATAAAGAAAGCCCAGTGCTTCATAGCACCACAATCACAAAGAGACCTGTTCATTCTGCATCTGATATGTGCTTCCTGCCTCTCTGTCATCATGATTCAGCATGGTGACATGCTGAAAGATCATTAAGGTGGAAACAATGCCGAGCAGTGTTAGGATGATGTGACCTGCCTTGATTATTTTGTGTGTACCTGATTTATTGCACATCATATTTTCTCTTTCCTCGTCTTCCAGCTGCCAGGCACGTAGTTCATACTTCTGCCAGTGCCTGGTCTTGTACTTGGAAAAGAGAACAGGGATGCCCTGGGGTGTAGGCAAGGACAGTTTGCCCTCTGCCCCTTGGTTTGGGAAGCTTGAGAATACCTCAGCTTATGCCTTGTGCTATTTAATGAGTTACAAAGTCTCCACCTTTTTTATTTATTTTTCTGATTACCTATGAACAGTTACCCAGAGCTCAAGAGAGGAACTCAATAAGTGTTCCTTAAAACTATGAAGACAAATTTGTTAAAAACCTGGACATTTTATCTTTGGGTGAAGATGCAGTTTCTTTTCCCTTTCTCCAGACAAGTAGGACAATTTGTGATACCCCTAAACTCTTTTTCTTATGGAGGCAGTTGTACAAGTAGGGAGATTCCAAGAAAATTGTGAACTTAAAAGATTTGCTGCTATGAGAGACCTGCCTCAGTAATTTAAGAGAGGAAGGAAAAGATAATAGCGAGTGAGGTTTTGAGCTGATAAGACTGACTAGGTGGTATTCCTCAATAACACTTAGCGGTTTGATTTTTGTTCTTTCTGTTTTTGATGAGGCAGTTTCTTGAGAAGAATGGGGACAGTCTTCATTTTGTTTGTTTTTTGAGTGAACAATGGCGTCCTCCCTCTTTTCTTGAACAAT
Organism: Pyrgilauda ruficollis; assembly: GCF_017590135.1. Taxonomy (NCBI): domain Eukaryota; kingdom Metazoa; phylum Chordata; class Aves; order Passeriformes; family Passeridae; genus Pyrgilauda; species Pyrgilauda ruficollis. Next base: position 109,690 of record NW_024508213.1, on the reverse strand, counting down.
GGAGTTACAATATTATAGCTCATGTTTTGTTCAAACTGTCAAAGTGGCACATCTGTCCCAAAGAGATCACCTTTGCCAGGGCTGGCTACAGATGCACACAGACAAAGGCACTGTGAGGCTGAACCCCAAAGAGCCACTGCAATCCAGGTGGCTCAGTACTGTGTTTTCTGTCACTAGCCATTCTTCCTTCTGCTAGGACAGTGCCTGTGTCCCCATGCCCCGCTGTGATGCATAGCACGATCCAGTGTCCTGTTGCTCTTCTGCCATTGCACCCTTCAGTGTCTATCCCATCCCAAGGGCTTTGCAATGTCTATTCTTGCATTTCCATTCTTCCCAAAGACACAGTGCCCTTACTCTGTGCCTTTCTGTTAGCTTTCAGTGCTCCTCTCGTGCCTTTCTTCAACACTTTCTGCAGTTCTGGTTCACTTAAGACACAGTGTTGAGTTGCTGCCACCAGAAGGGGTGGTTCTGCTTCCTCCAGAGCCTTTCTCCTTGGCATCACTCTTTTCAAGCCCTTTGGTGAGTCAGTTCAAGAGAGTAGTTTTCTGTTGGATTAACAAGTTGGATCAGTTTACCAAGTGGTTTGATGTGGTGTAAGAGAGGGTGTGGACCAGCAGGGCCAGGAGTCTGGGAGGGAAAAGCAGGACCACCCAAGTCAGAATAGTAAGCTGACTTGGTCATATCATGTAACTTCACTCTTACTTACTTCACATTATGTAACTCGACCCATTCTTCTTTCTCTCTTCTCTGATTGAAGAAAAGCTTTTCATTTTGAAACTGTATTGAGGCAATCAGAAGATCCAAAGTGCAGGGTATTTTGTACCAAGACAGGATAATGGCTAGCATCACCTGATACTGCTATCTGAGGATGCAAGGAGAGGTGTTTCAGGCTATTGATGGTGCAAACAGCATGCCAGGGACTCCAATTTTGTAAGTTTTTGTTTGTTTCTTTGTTTTCAGGTTTTAGTAGTTGAAATGTTCTGGCTGTTGATGATAATAGTTATTGATATTTTAGAACTGAACTCATATGGTATTAAAACTTGTGATATTGATGGACACTCATTATGATGGTGTTCTCTCTCTTATTCTTCTTATGCTAACAAGCATAACCCTCTGTGCAAATACTATTTGACTAACACCAGAGTAAGGTATTTCATCATGTTTTAAAGCACATCCCAAGCAACTTATACCAAGGACAGATACTTACTAAACCAGGAATGCTATGGATATACAATATTTTAAATATTGTGGATATACAATAATTTGAATTCCCATATTACAAAAATTGTTGTCTCCTCCCTGCATGATCTTAACTGACAGTATTCATTTTATCTCTTTCAATGGGCATTCAGATGGCACAATGCTGTTCATTAATCCACTGAAACATAATGTTGGAATTGTACATTTGAGAGCTTTTACAAAGCAGTAGTGAAATACTAAGTCCTGGAAAATTAAGCTTACAAGGATTTTGTGCAAGTGTGCAGCTAATTTGTATTATTAACATCCTTGTTTTGTGTTCAGAGTGATAGTATGTGCTACAGAGCTGTAATTAATGCTGGGTTGTGATTGAGTCTTGCTATCATTCTGCACCAGCTTGTCACTGTTTGAGTCACCTGAACTTGTTCCTTGCTCATCCAGTCAGCTAATTAGTGACTTAGAGAAAAGGTGGCATTTTACTGGTACTAAAAGAAATGGCCTTTCATTTTTATGCAGAAGCAAAAACAGGTCAAGAAGCAACTTGCTCCTTCTTCATCCACTTACAGTGCAAGGGAAGATTATAATGTTTATCTTGTCAGGAGGTGGCTTTTTTTTCCTTTCCTGTTGCTTTAGGTTTATGTTTTCTCCCTGGAATTACTCTCTTTTTTGTTGTTGTTTTGGGTGTATATTGTTGTTTGTTCATTTGTTTGTATCGGGGTGTATGTGTCTACCCTCAGATTGTTGGTAATGCCGGGAACACATTCAGGAGTTTTCATTAAAAAGAAGATTCCTAAAATGTATTTCTCCTTTAGTTTAGAGCTTCCTCACTGTGTGACTGACTTCTGACTGGAGGGGATGGGCAGAGAATGGATGAAGACTCTGTCCTCGTCTATTTACCGAATTGTTCAAATGGTTGTTTGAAATTTGGGTAGGAGGCAACACTCCTCCCCTTGTGCAAACACATCTTTCAATAAAAGCCATGTGCTGTGGGCAGAAGTAGTCAAAGACTTCCTGCCTTTTTCCTTTTTTTTCATAAACAGCAACTTATCCATTTCAGAGGCTGAACACGGCTACCTCATATATGCGCACAGACTGTGTTTGTGGATTTGCCCCCCTGTGAACCCAACCTGACTCCTACCTTATTTTAGCTACAGCTACAGCCATTTAGCCACTATTTTAAAGCATATTCTGTATTTAACTTGTGACATGAGTAAAAAAAATGCTGAATCATATCTTTGTGGAGCAACACGCAGCAGTGCATTTGTTAATGGAACCTTATTTTTGATTTAAAAATATCAGCCTCAATCTTTTAAGGAAAAACCACAGCACAAAGCTAAAAACAGTTTTTCTTCTCTGTTATCTTAAGATAGCTCTGAATCACAGACCTAGGACAAAAATCAGTTGAGAATATGGGTTCATGGTAGAGAATCTGCCCCAAGCATGTCAGGAAGAAAAGTATTCAGAAGTTCATAAATGCCAATGTATAACATCAAACACATGCCTGGTGCACTACCTACTGTGCTGTAAAGGTTTAGTGATTGTTAGATGCTGGGCAAAGCTCTAAAGCAAGGTGGAAGCTTGTTTCCCTTCGTAAGCCTTCAGAGCAGCTAGATGTGAGCTCTTCCAGAAAACTCTCTGGAAACTTTCATCTAGCCTCAGTGCTCTATAAATAGAGGAGGTCTTCATCCCTGAGGAGGTTTTGCAATGTCGTGTGGGGGAGTGCTGAGCTCTGATGGAGGCAGAGGAAGCAGAGTTGTGGAGCAGTGTGGTGGAACCAGGAAGGGGAATAGGATCTCCTTCATTGTGAGATGAGGTGTGAGGACAGGTCGAGAGGAGAATAATTAAGATATAAGGCTCTTACCAAAAATGTCTGTGGAGGGAGAAATTCCCTTAGATGCTATACAGAAACTACTGCCAGCAATGTGGAAAATGAAGCCACAGTGACTGTCAGCTGCAAATGACAAAAAAAGATACCTGCCTCAATCAGTCAAGAAACACTCCTGAAGAGGGGATCTTTCCCTCCCCACCACAAATGGAGAAATGGTTTCACTGGGACCAGTGAATACAGCAATACGTGCTCTAAGAAATTATGTTATTTAGCACGTAGAAATTATTCAATTTTTCTGATGGACTGTCACAAGTGTGGTAATATATGACAGAGTAACCACAAACGTGACTCTGGACTAAATCCCAAGGGCAAAACACTTGGAATTTTGTTTCTGAAAAATGTGTAAATATAGAAGGAAACCAGGCGATCGTTACAGAAACCAGAAGAGTCTGACCTAACACTCTCCCTTTTCATTAATGTAGGTCCCTTGATTGTGATGGCAGATTAAAAAGCACTGTCTTCCAAAATTTAGCTACACTGTATTTTCCAAGATTAAGCTACAGTTTAAATATGGGGAGAGTTGTGTTTGGGTAAAGTTTTAGCTATTATTTTCAAAAGAAATAACTTTTAAAAATGGGATTGAAAAAGGAAAATTTCACTCTGACTTCTGACAGCTCAACCTCATGGCAATGTCAAAGTCTTGTATACTATACATGTGAAAGAGGCATACTCCATTACTTGTTTGGTTACTTTTGGGGGGAAAAAAATCTGAAAATATAAAAAAGAGGCTTAATTTTGGCTAAGCTCAATAATTTGGAGTGAACAATGCTGATTTTGGAGGCAATATTCTGTCTATAGAAGAATGAAAAAATGAAAGCAAACTATTTTCCTGCTTACAGACTGCATATTGAATGCTGGTCTATAGATAAGTTACTGTTTGATCTCAAAGACCTTTGATATGCAATCTTTAAATGTTTTTCTTCCTGCCAGCAGAGTTTCAGAGTTAAGAGAAACCTTTATTTTGTTGATGTAAAATCAATATGGAAATAGTAATAATATAGGAGAACTGAGCTACTGCCCTACAAGGCTATCATTCCTCTGCCTTCCTGAAAGTATCATCCAGCTACATTTTCTTTAAAAAAGCTTACAATTTCTTCATCTCTTTAAAGGTGAGGGAGATGTCTTTTCTGTACCAGAGCAGTGCTTACTTCTTTCAGTGTGCTGAGGTTTTATAGTAGAATTTTAAGACCAGCCCTTAGATGGGCTAGAATGTATGATACAAAGTGCTAATTGTAAGGTAAATTCCAAGGAGAAAAACCTCACAAAACCAAAACTGATGACAAATCACTTGATCATGCTTGGCTTCTAAGTAATTGGGACAAAATGTACAAATGGGAGGGGATTTCTAACATGCATTAGCTCCCAAAAACTTCCCTTTGCCTTTTTATTCCAGTGAGCAAAGTCATCCTTGCATACCATAGCCTGCTGCAACTGAATTGTCTACTGCAATCTCAAAGGCCACAGTGGAAAGAGTTTCTTCATGTAAACAAGCCTGTTCACACACACAAGAGAGACGTAGTCACTCCAATGTTGGTGTAATCTCTCTGAGCAGCTTCTCCTATACCCTAAGGCTGTATTCTTGAAGTTGTGCACCCATAGCTGTCTACAGTCATTTTAAGAATATTTTGTTAACACTTTGCTAACTACTGAAATACATTTTTCATAAATTGGTCTGGCTGCATGCTGTATTGCTGTGAGAGTGTCTGAGAAAGAAGAGAGAGGCTAGAACTTGTTGTCAAGTGGGTTATTGACTATTAAACTCATAGCTAGAATAAATGCAGCAGCAAATAACCTGATCTTTGTGCTACAACAGTGCACAGTCTCACCTTCTCCCTTCTTGCATCGTATTTCCTATCTAGATCACTGTGCAGCGCAAGGCTGTTGATTTACCAGATAATGTTTCCACACATTGCCCCAGACATGGTGATGACGGGCAGGTTTTCAGACTGTTTATGCAAATATCTAGTGTCTTGAGCCTACTCCTGGCACAAATTTTACTTTCCTCCTTGCTGGTTTGGTGCCTGGTTTGGCTTGCCCTGCCTTATGGATGGCACTGGCTATACTGACATATAAACAGCTTTGTAGATAAAGCCATCTTGCTGTCAGCCTGTTAAACATAGGTTCCGTCACTACCCTGCAACTGCTGTGTAATTAAATGTTCTGCTAGGCATACTCTGGCTTAATGAGTTTTATGAGTCATGGAGGTAAAGAGAAAGGAGAGTCCCCAAAAACAAGAATGGGCACAAACACCCTCTTGATAATTATCTTACTTAGAGAGTAAGGTTCTTGTTGTACAGAGAAGTCAACACCAGGTCTCCTTGGACCCCTTGTCAGAGAATCTCACAGTGATGCCTGCTAAGTTACCAGAGAAAGTGATTTTGCAGTTCTGAATTACATAAAACAGTAGTACAGACACTTGCAAGAAAGTGGTTTGTTTGTGGCATCCGGATTTTAAAGTGCTTGAGAAGGAAGGAAGGAAGAGGTGAGCACTTGCAAATTCTGTGCTCTTATAAGCTCAACCCCAAACCCATGTGCACCACAGGACATGTATTACACCTAGGAGGAGAGCACTGCTAGGCCCCAGTAGTCAAGATCTGAGCATTTAAAGTATCACCAAAACCATGTCTCACTAGCTGCAAGCAACAAAGGGCATGAAGACTGCTGGTGTGAGAAGACAGCTCAGCAACATCATGCTCTTGTGTGTTGAGGCAGAGGGAATGCTTCCTGCATGGCCAGGACCATCCACACCCCCTGCTTTCACACCCTATTGTTCCAGGAGGGAGGGACTGTGCCCCCGGCAGTGTGTGCAGCATGATGTGGCTCTGCTTGATCCCAGCTGGACCTCAGTGGAACCTTCTTGACTGCCAGTGGGGGGAAGAGGCAGTCAAGGAGCATGTAGGGATGAAAAAGTGTTGGGCACATCTGGAGTTCCTCTGAGCACACTCACCCTCTTTGGTGTAGCTTGCACTGAACACAAGCCAAAGTCAGCTCCTGGGTGCATGGGGCGGACCAGCACAGAGGTGCCTGTCAGTGTGTAAACTCCAGGTCTGTCGGCTGAGGAGATTACCACTCACCCAGCTCTCAGGCACACACACCCTGCCAGCTTTTCTTGACCTATTTACTAGCATTGAACTAGATACAGGCAAACCTTGTGTTTCAGCTGCCTGAGCTACAAAGTGAGCAGGCACTCACTTTGATTCCAGAGGGCCAGCGGAAGCGTACAAACAGTTTTGCTGACAAATTTGGGAGGGTAGTGGTGGTGCTGACAAATCTGGGAGGAGGATGGTAACAGTGAGGGTGGGATTGGACTGGGGTACTGACACTTCAACAACAGCTGGAAGAAGACTTGAGTCTCCAGCCCGGCTGGGTCCATATGGCTGCTTTTAGGCTGTGGTTGCAGACAGGCTATGATTGCACAAGCAGGGCTTTGAGTAGAGCTATTCCCTCCCTTCCTTTCCCCATGCTGCCCCAGGGGCTGCTGCAGCTGCCCCAGCAGCCTGCCTGCCCCTCCCATGGCTCTCCTTATCACTCCTTGTCTCACTTGAGCCTGGTGTGCTCATGCAGGGACTGCTCATGCTGAGCCGGTTTGTGTCCAGTGCTTGCAGCAGCACACCGCACAAATGACAGGACTGTGCTGTTCCCCAGATGGGACAAGGATCAGCCTCTGCTGCACCCCCTCTGCTTAACTTGTCCTTTCACCTTAAGCTCTTCATCTATCTGGGTCCTGTTGCAAATGCTGAACTAAACCCTTAATACCCCTAAGCAGGGATGGAGGGTTAAATCAGATGAAAGATTAGAGTATCTTAGCAGGGTATATGCTTAACTAAGGGTCCTGGGTCTGTAACTAAAGTCTAAAATGCCCCCAGGCAGCTGGCTACACCCCTGGTGATGCCAAGACTTGCTAAGCAGCTGCCTGTGTGAGCTGCTGGTCCCTGTTCAGTCAGATCTGCTGCTCTCTGTTCAAGACCAGGACACCAGCTTCATTTGGTGGGCATTATAACTCATTAGCAAGAGAAGGTGGCATATGAAATACTTTGCAAAACCCTGCAAACCTGAGACAGATGTCTGACTTGCAGAGTGGGATTCACACAGCCTGTTCCTCCAGACACAGACAGTTTCTTGCTGCTTGCCTTTTCAGTCCTCCAGGCACTTTTTGAGGTAGCCACCAAAGCAAATGCTTGAGGTGCTGGCAGAAGAGAGAAGCCTGTGCAAGCAGGAAACATGGTCTGTATATGAGAAGCATAGGAGGTCTGGCATACAGCACCTTCAGTTTGTACTTCCCAGAAAAAATGAAACAACAGTAAATAAAGCTGACTGCTTGTTTTGGCTCTGGTGATTGCAGGTTGAAACTAGGTAGTGTGAATTAGTATAATTTAATTTTCATCACTGTCTTTTATAAGCTCTAAAGTTTTGCATCTCATATGACTTACAATCTTTATGGGCTTCATTTTTGATCTCTTTTTAGACGTTGGTATATCCATGCTATTTTTAGTCTTGCAGACTATTTTTGGGTAACAGCTACAAGATACAGTGCTTTTTTTAGCCAGCCTGGTAGCCCAAACTGTGCCAGACTCTCCTTCTTTTGTACCCTGGTTGCTGCAACATCCTTTCTCTGGTTGTGAGACACACACTCATTGACCCTGCAGCTGCATACACATTCACAGGGCTGCTACAAAAGTTGTTTTGCTTGCTGTTTTGTCACCCCTTCCCACTGATTTCCTTATCTCAGTAAGAGAAGAATGCAACCCAACTTATACAAGTCCATTTATATTGTGGCTGATGGTATTTCTCTGTACCTGCAGATGGGCTTCTTTGCTGTGCACAATGGGTGGAGTGACTTTGCTCTGTGTGCCATACATGGGGAAATATTGTAAAGCTGCTCTCTACAAGCACAGATTGAGTTTACTGATTTTAAACCATCAAACACACCTGCTTATCTTTACTTTAAGAACCTTCCAAGCCTATCTCCATTCTTTCCAGGACAAAATACAAGGTGAAATCCCACCTTTAAGGTGATGCCATATTTCCCCGTGCTTAGATTTTTACCTCTGCAACTTTGCTCTCTTTATCATGCGCCCTTTCACTTCCAGGAGATACCCCAGGGAACATCTGCTTCCCAGAAGTTGCTTAGATCAGCTGCAGTCAAACTAGCAATGGCAAATCTGTGGGTGTCCCACTGCCTCTTGGGTCGGCCAGGCAGTGATACTGCAGGGCTACTGCACTGCTAAGTGGGGATGACATAAAGTGGTATCACATCCTGCTCAAGTTCTTTGCGTGCTGCAAACAAGATTAACTTTGATCTTAGAAATGAAAATAGACATATACAGGCTATAAGTTCATGTAGATGCTTATAGAGATTGCTTAGGAAATCAACCATGATAAAAATAATGAAAGAAAATAATCTTGATTCTTTTGGTGAATTCTGTTCTCTTACTATCACACAGAATTTATCTTGCATGCTATTGTAGGTCATCAGTCTTTTTTGTTAAGATAGTAGTTTCTTTCTTCCCCAACCATATCCTAATATTTGCATTATACAAAATAAAATAGTTTAGACATTTTAGCTTGTCTATGCCAGAAAAGGGTACTGTTGCAACAATGCAGAAGTAATCATTCACACCTATTATGCAGACAGCATAAAGACATAATAGAACAGCAACTCCCAAGTAAAAACTGGAAGAAATTAAGTGGTATAAATCACCTCTCTATCATCCAAAGAAGGGATTTTGCCAGCATAAATGAGTTTGGTTACAAAACCTCCCAGTTCCTACTGCAATTATTATACTAGGAAAACTTGTAGATCCAGACTGCCTACAAAAATATGAGTGCAGCAGACACGAATATCCCAAGGACTTGTTACACTGAACTCAGTCCAGTTGTAACTCTTGATTTCACTGAAAGTTATTCCAAGAATGACTTTCTCCCACTGGACTGGATTCCCTTTCGTAACAGGAGCATAAAATGCTCTTCTAGTACAATCACATATTCCAGGAAAGATGTTAAAGGAAATTTTTTTTATGGTGGGGGGAGGGACCGTGATGTGAAGATGAATCAGTTCTGTATTGGAATTCTTCCATTCCAGTAAATATCCAACCTCCCACCAGCATGCTGCCCTCCTTATTTTGCCAGCTTGTGAGATTTTACAGCTCCAGGTGGCCTCTTTTTCCCTCCTAGATAGCACAACTCAGCCTCAGCCAACACAACAGAACCAGAACTTTTTTTAGCTTGATAAATATATCTGTGTGAAGGCATTGTGTGGCGTGTGTGAATCCAAGTGGGGCCAAGGTGCGAGCTGGGCAGCACGCAGCCCAGGGCTGAGGCAGCTCTGCGCCAGGCAGGAGGAGCTCTGTCCCTCACAGCACAAAAGCAGGGGGAGCTTTCAGCACGTAGGGCATGGCCATGTAAATCCCTCTCAGCTACATGATTTCCCGGCCCCACATTTTAGTTTCCACCCAGCACTCAGGTGCCTTGTGCTGGGCATGCTGGGTTACCTGCAAATGGATGGCTTGGGCACCTGGCCCCATACTCAGCCTGTGCTCTTCTTTATCTGGGCTCTCCTATCTGCTCTGCTATGTTATGGCTTTTCTAAGCCTGACAGAGAAATAAAAGCACCATCTTGCCTCCAGGAGAAATGAAGCTGCTTCTGGGCTTTGAGGCAGCAAGACATGAGGAATGATCACTTAAGTTGGCTGTCACTGGTGACAAAGTAAACAGCTGGAATGGTGGTGGCTTTCCTAGGTATTTTAGAGCAGAGCTTGGGAAGCTGGAATGTGAGGATACAAAGTACTGCCCTGCTCCCACCTTTCCTATTTTCCTCCTCCTGTGATGGTGTTATGACAGTATACGCAGCTCTTCAAGATCTTCTGTCAGCTCCCTGTAACAGCTTGACCATTTCTATGTTCTCTTGAGAGGTAAGAGCCAGTTCCACCTGACCTTTTGTCCTTGGAGTGGCAAAAGTCAACTTTGCCAGTTCAGCTGGGGAGCCAAGAGAAATAGCTTTGGCCAGCCAGACCCAACCAGTTGCCCTCAAGTACAACATTGCCTGGGTCTGCTCTACCAAGCACCATACAAGGGGTTGGTACCCTGTTTTGGTACCCATGTTTTGGTACCTTCACTTATGATCAACACAGACCTGTTTCACTTTATATTGCAGCAGTCTAGGAAAGTGCAGATAGTTAGTGACTGGACCTCATCTTAAAACTAATTTAATTCAGGCCTTTGCACTGGTCAGTCAGCAGGTTTGCATGCAGCCAAGTGATGCTCAGACACCATAGGTGATATGGCCTGCCTATGCAGTTTCATGTGGTTCTAACTTTGACTGTCATTGCTGTTTCTGCTTATGTTTGGGATGCTTTTTAGAGATGGTGTTTCATTGCCAGGGTGTGTGTAGCTCCATAGGATCAATGGTGAGGAAAGCCTGTTTCACAGGCTGGCTTCTAGCAGGTGTTCACATGCGGTCGGCTCAGACTTGACTTTGCACTGAATGTGACTCAGAGTGTGTCCCTCACTGCAGTGGACAGGGTGTAGGCATGTGCATCTGGGCAAAGCAGGTGCAAACCACTGTGTCCTGGGGTTTCCTGGCCATTTGTATGTGCAAATGGCCCTCCTCAGGCACCAGGGGATGTGTCACTTGGGGTGTTTTACCTCCCTGAAGAATCAGGCCTTAGGCTTCCTTTCACTCCCCTGCTTGGGTAAGGGGAGTTTGCTTTAACACATCAGGTTGAAAACTTTAAGTGGTTTAAAAGTTGCTTCACATACAGCTCAGCTGTTACAGCTCAGCAGTAGCTGCCTTGAGGGGAAGGGGAGAGTGGGAAGTGAAGCACAGACACCCTACAACTGTAGGACTCTACCTATGCAGCTCTGCCTTTGGCTGTTTTTGTAAAACAGTGCAAAGTTTGTGCATTTCAGTATCTGCCCTGTTCACACAACTGCAGTTCATCCTAATTTGGTGTTTGGAAAAATCTTGTCATTCAAATTACACTAGCAGAAGGTGAAAGTAAGCAAGGAGGAAACAAGGACAACTGCATATATTCCATGTGGGTATATTACTTTTCTGTTCTTTTCCTGTGGAACAACTGTGGATGTTTTTCTTACTTAAAAAAAAAAAAAAAAGGAAAAAGGCAAAAAAACCCCAACCACCAACCAAGTCCTGACCTCCGGCTAATTACCAGCTTCAGAGCTACACCAGACATACCCAGCTATATGCACGTAGCTGAGTGATGCCCTCCCAGAGCAGGGCACATTCCAGGGACTTGTCTCTTTGGGATTAACTGTCTCTTTCATCAGTTTGGCTTGGACTACTGCTGCTGTTGATCCTGCATTGCAAATCTTCCTGAGAAAGACTCTCAGGCTATTGATTACAAAACACTGCCATTTTGACAACCACCAAGAGGATCCAACCCTTGGTGTTTTGGGCTGTTGTTACCGGAGATAGGAACTGTGTTATTGATCACAGCCAAATATGAGAATATGCATGCTTTGCACTACATAATGTTAAATATCTAATGAAGCAAGATGAAAATTATCATTTATGTCACTTGGGGGAAAGGGCTCTGCCAGAACGTGGGTGGGTGCACTTAATCTAACATCCTATCTAACATTAGCGGCTGAGAACAGCAAGCAGGAGAATTTCAACACTTCTGCTTGTGAAACATCATGCGAGAAGCAGAAGGGTGTGGATTTGTCCACACCTCATTTTAGGTGTCTAAATGAACCACCAATGTCAGGAGCAAAGTTGTCCTGAGCACTTCCTCAGACAGAGACATGGTTAAGATTATAGGAGGGATAAATTGCTTTCTGCAGGCACCTCCTTCTTTCTTGACCACAGAAGACCACAGAGAACTGCACTGCTCACCTCCTCACTCCTCACCACCTCTCCACTTCACTTGCCTGAAGGGAAGATACTGGTATTTGTTTGGGGCCTCTCTTAAGGAAGGGAAGAGGGAAATGCTAAATGATTGGCTCAGAATTCCTCTGACGGGGGGACAGCCACAGCCAGCAGTAGTCAGCATGTACAGCAGATCCTGTTATCTCCTGCTCGGAGGTGTGCTGTGGAAGAAGGTTGTGCTGGGACAGTCCCAATGAGGTAAGAACCTCCTGTGATGCCAACCCTGAAGCTCTGCTGATTTACAGTAGGATGAAAATAGCCCTCAGAGGTTTCACACTAGTGAAAGGTCAGTCAGACTGGGACATCAGGGCCAACATACAAAGGAGTGGGCAAAATAGCTACTTTTCTGTCTATGTGCAGGAGCTCTGCTCTAAAAATAGACTGCTGAACTATTTATTGTGACATTTGCCTGTCCCATCTGCATAGGAACAGGTTTACCTCTGAATGCTATCACCATTAGAGTAGGTACTGGGCAGTTTGGAGAAGCCTTGGGCCCAGGCCAGGATTGTACTGTCATAACAGAAATTTAAAACAGCCCTGTCCCATATTCTCTGCCTTCCACAAGCTTGCTCACAGTGTGTTCCCTGTTAATGCTTTCTGTGAAAACTGGCAAAATCCCCTTCTCAAAACCCAGAGGACTCCTAGGTAGAGCTGACATTCACATGAGCTGCAACTATTGGCAAGTTCTGTGCACCTTCTTGATGCCAGCGTGTGCAAAGGAAACGTCAGCGTTAACCTTCCCAGCAGACCCTGCTTTCCTGGGGTGCAGGGGACACCCTGCAGGTGCCCACTACTTCATCTGGCTGCAGAAAGCCCCTGCCAGCAAGGAGGGAGAGCAGAGGTGGAGTGGTTTCAAGCAGTATTTGGAAAAGTTCCAGTTCTTACAAGGCCAGTACAATGCTGAATAAAAAAGGTGGGTGGTTTAGTAAACCTGGCATGGCCAGCAATGACAAAGTGACAAAGGGCATTTTCCTTGTGGTCAGCCTCAAGGTTGGGAAGGAGGGGCAGGTGCAGCTGCATGTCAGAGCAGATGGTGAAAGTGTGCATCGCTATGATCACACAGAAAGCCAGTCCCCAAGAGATGATCAATGGCTTTGGGGCGTCTAAGGTGCTCCAATTGACAGAGCTTACAGTCCTATTGCCTGACCCTCTCTCTCCTCTGCCCCTTCTTCCAAGAAGGAGGTTTTGAAGTCCAAAAATATGAAAGAGCACTTCTCTGTTGTTCTTTAGCACCTGACTGTCCGCCATAGTTAACATGCTGTTTTTAAAGTAGTTGGGTCCAGAAAAGATTACGTTAAACCTTTCAAATACACATTTCTTTCCCCCTGTGGGGAAAGGCCCTATGGATCTGTAGCTATAACAGGGATGATCAACAGCAGCTGTGTGCCTCTCCTTCTCCTCTCCCCAGGAGCCTGTGTGCCCCTCTCTTTCAACTGCAGTAGTGTGTGTGTTTTGGACAGAGCAGGTGCTGGCTTGGGCAGGTCCTCACAGACACTTGCGCTGCCACAGCCAAGAGCAGGGCACGCTGCAGTGCTGGGGCAGGGGCAGAAGCACTGCACAGGGGCTCAGTAACCTGCCTGCCTCAGAGCCTGCTCGTTTCCTGTCGCCGTGTTGGAGGAAGCACCTGGGCTGGAGAAATGAGCTGTTTAACTCCTGCCAAAGATAAAAATGAAGAACGCCTCTGGAAATCTGGCAGCTGGAGAAATAGAAGAGGATTTTGTATTTTGAACAGCACTGTGAGAAAAGGGAGTGACCTTCCCTGAGGGCTGGGAGACAGAGGTTCAAAGATTTGCCTCTCAAGTCTGTGCAACCAGTGAAATGCCTGCTTGTGTAAGACCAGAGTTGAGGAACACCTTCCTGGGACACCACCAGCAACTGCTGTGAGGACAAGAGCAGGAACAGAGATGATTGATTTCTTGGAGTACTGGCCTGGGTCACTGCAGGCAGCCATGCAGTAGACATTCTTTGGAAACTAAAGAGATGTCATACTGAAAAGCAGCAACATTTGCTGCTGTCTTCCTCTGTGGGTAGCCTTTTTGGTCATGCCTCTGGTAACTAGGAGCTTTGCTCTCACTTGGTCTGTTGATGACCAGCTTGCAGTCAAATATTTTTGAGTCAGATTGTCCTTCAAGTTGAACAGTTTTACTTTTTCCGTACTGTCCCCCCCACACTGTTTATAGTGGGAAATCATAAGCTCTCTCATCCTTTGCTTTGCTGAAATTCTTCCAATGTCTTACAGAACAGGCTGTTTATTCCCTGTAATGTTCCTGGATATGTCTTCACAGCACCTGTTTGAGAGCTTTCTGAAAATAGATCTAACTGGAATAGTATACAGTATTCCAGAGGAAGTTTCTCTAGTGTCTTTTCCACAATGCTATTAGAATAATTTCTGCTGCTTTTCTGTCTGATTTTTACTACACCATTTGACTCTATTTGTATAATTTAATCTCTAAGAGATTTTTGCCTGTGATATCATAACTTTTTGAGTACCAGCAACACCCTCCAGCTGTCTACTGTTGAGAGATTTCATCACAGATCAGTCATGTTTCACAACACCCCTAGTTTTTTGGTGGTGTTGTGCTTTTTTTTTTTTTTCTTTTTTAAATATATCTGAACTGTCAGTAAAAATATTGAAAGTCGTAAGACTGGTACTTGTGGAACCCCCTCATCCCAGCATAGCACCTGTCCAACACAACTTGTATTCTTCCCTTAAGGCATTTCCTTACTGCTTTACAGTTTGCTGACTAATCTTCATCTTCTCCAGTTTGCCTTTTAGTCACCAAAGTTGTGGCACTGAATCAAATGCTTTGCTGAAGTCCAGTAGTTGAGACAGACTATGTTACCTCTGCCTAAAGAGGGATTAAGTTAATCACATCTAAGAAAGGTAAGTGCTTAGTTTGGCATGATGTAGTTTTAAAAGACTCATCTTGCATCTTATCCTGTTTCCCAGCTACTCATTATATACAATTTGTAGTTATTCATTCTCTAAATTTGTTCTAAAGCTCTTGATGTGCAGCTGGTGGATAATCTGGCGAGGACATGCTTTATACACTTTCTTGTAAATCAGATGCAGGATTATTGTGTGGCAGATTTAATATGTTGTATCTACTTGTGCTTTCATCAACTTTTAATGTCGTCTGGCTTTAACTCTTATTAGTCAGGTGAGTGCTTGCTCATGAAGGTGTAGGCAGATTCCCTGACCTTATTTGGGACTGTCCATACAGGCTTTATGTGTTTTCATGCATTTTATGCTTTAGTTCTCAGGTTGTGCACTGTGTGAATGCTTTTTGCCTTCAGGCTCTTGGGAGAATGGGTTGTAAAATTTGTAAAGAGTTGCTTGGCTGACTGTAGAATATAAAATTAGTGTTTGAAAAGGGAGAGCAAAACAGCCAGGGTAAATGCAGTTTCTCCTTGGAGTCACTCAAGTTTTTTGACAGCTGCAGTGTTGCAGGAGCAACTCAATGTCATGGGAACACGGGAATTTGTTTTCATCAGAGAGTTGCTTTCCCTGCCAAGCTGGCAGCAGCTATAGATGAAGCCTTAACAGGGAAACACTTTCATATTGCCTGTGCTAGTAGGGGAGTTCTCCACGAATGACTAAGTGACAGAATAGTGACCTTCACCTTCTGATCTTCTTCCATCTTCTCACTGCCCTTTTTGTGTTTTGAGGTTTGTTTGTTTTTTTTTTTTTATTTTCGTACCAAGATGCTGGATAGCAGTGAACACAGGGATGCCTATGGATTTGCACATTGCAAGGACAGAATTCAAAAGGTAAGAAAAACAAATATTGTGTAATGCTCAGTTTTCCAGCTCAGCAAAGCTAAGGTTTCCTTCAAACCTCAAGCTGTTTCCTACAACCATTCTGAGGATCATCCCCACAGCCTACTCTGAGGTGTGGGATATTCTGGAAGAAGCTAGTTTTTAGCTTTGATCCTGAATCAAGTCTCTGTCATTTATGAGCCAAACATCTCTGTGAGTTAGGTGATCCACTGTGTTTTGTCCACCACAGGGAGGGGAGAGAGATTCCTTGAGGTTAATCGTGTAACTTAACAACCCTAGAGGGACACAGCCCAAGATAAGAGTTAGAGGGGACTCTGATGGCCAGCCCAGTGATAGTGTTTGTTTTTGCAAGTGTTGGAGGGTGTGTTCCCCAGACATATGAAGAAACAGCAAAGAAAACACCTTTTTGCAAGGGTGAAAGGGAGGTCAGTGAGATGAGTATTACAATTATTTGCTAGTATGGGCCTCCTCAATGTTCTCTCTACACAGTAGGATATAGGCACTAATAAGCTGGAAAAAGATAGCCACAACCCTGTGGATTTAGAAATACACTGAAACACTCTCTGCTTTTTAATTTCTATTTCAAAATTCTTGCAAACAGACTACAATTTCTCTGCCATGGATATTTCTGGGATGGTCACAGCACAGTAATTCATGTTTTGAAGTGTGCTGTCTATTTGTACTTGAGATATTGCTGTCATATATCTGGTTTAATCCACTTCTCATGCTGCCAGGTACATAAGGCAGATGTCTGTCATCACCGACCAGTTTTGTCCCAGAGCAGTCCCCGGAAGATGTTCAAGCTGCTGACTTGCTATGTTGCTGCTTTAGTCATTATTGGGTTTCCTCCTGTTCCTCAGGGTCACCGTCTCTTCTTTCCTCTTCATGTTGAAACAGGGCTTGTTGAAGGACCTGGTTATCAGGCACTCTCAAAACATGGCCAAGGTCAGTCTGTTTTCTCCACTGTACTGTTTGTACAGCTGTGGGTAATCATGCAGGCTCTGAAATCTCAGCATTCCTTTGGCTCTCTGGCTGCTTTATGATCACTGTCCCCCTGCAGGCATCTGTGTTGAAGCACTTTGATTTCTGGAGAATAGACATGTTCTTCCAAGACTTCAGCTTGTACAGGTGTATGTGTAATGTATATTTAATAAGAGTGGCTCAAAAGGGCTTACAGGGAGGCTTAGCATTGATACTGATGACTTCCATATGGGATGTATTCTTGTCATGGGAACAAAGGAAGTATTTCACCCATTTTGATACCATATTCTTGGACCAGTAAGTAGAGATATGCATGTCATCTATAGGTATCTTCATAAGACCTGTGCTCCAAGCTTACCCTAATTTGTTCATTACCCTTACCTAGCCTATGATAAACTTAGAAACCACTAATAGAGGCATTTAAAAGTCATTAGGATTAATGTTTCAGTTATTACAGTTTTCTAAACAAGTATTGATTCTCTGGGATTTGTTGGAATAGGTGGATTTTCCTGGAGGACAGAAAATAAAAACTTCATGCTGACTTTTTAAAGGTGATTTTAAAAATATAAATGCAAATAAGCCCTTTATTGGTTTGCACTCTGTGGCCTTCACACTGTGACAGAACTATAAAATGTTCAGTTTGTAATGAGCACAGTTTTAACATGATTTCAGTTTTCCAGGTCAGAGCTGATCATACAGCACAGCACTCAGGAATAGCTGGACCTGAATTTTGGAGACACCTGCAGAAGTGACAGGCTGTGACCAAGTCACAGCTTTTGTGTGTGTATGAAAGTTTCTGTGAGATTTTCAGCCTTCAGTGTCTTCAAGGTCATCAACCGTGCCACAAAATGACATTGTTAGACTACTACCTCTTCTCCAGCTCATTTTGAATGGACAAAGGTCTGTCATACAAGTGTACTTCCTCTACTCATCTTGAATTCTTTGTTTTGATTCAGCTGTGTCAAAACCCTCCCCTGAGACCAAGCATAAAAATTCTGGTTTCTGTGCCTGGACCAACACAGATTTACCTTACTGCAGAGTATAAGAAGCCTCACAAGCCCCCTGTGGCACAGGGACAGAAGACAAACCTATTAGTATGATGCCAAAACATTATTCCAAAGTACCTGGGTATAAAAAGGCAGAATTAACTCTGTGTTAGCATTTAAACAACTGGGTGAAAACTGTCATTACTGGTCACTGTGACCCACTTGAGCAGAAGAAACTTGGATGAAAGCAGCCACTAGGTGTGGGAAGGTAAAAAGCTATGTAGGAAAGTAGGTGGAAAACCACCAACACACTCTGAACCAAAGGGTTCTTCAATACAAGTCTGTAACTGGCACGTCCTGTTCTTGACCCCTCATAATATGGCTACCTTAACCAGTGCCAGTTCAAAAGGCAAATGGCCATTCTCTGTGACCAAACTGGTCATGTATCAGCCTCCTTTCCCTTCCTCATCAGGTCTGGAAGGTCCCATGCACCAGACAGAATTCTTCTCCCCATTCCCTATCAGCCTGAAGGTCCCTGGGCTCCCTTCCTTAACAGCCTTGAAGGTTCCAGGCACCTAGGCTGTAATGACACCATCACAAAACAGGGAGGTGTGGCAGAAAACAGAGCACTGCCTATAAAATCAAGCAGTTATGAGACCAAAGTGGGACTTGGACCACAGTTGCCACTGGACAGCAAAACCCATGATCTGCTAGTGGTCAGGGATACTTCCACCATCATCTGCTTCCCCCAAGTTCTGAGTGATTAATATTTTTCCATATTTTTATTCTATATCATGATTATTATACTGATATCGCAAGCCAAGTATTAAAATTTAACCCATTCTACAGAGCATCCATGTGATTAGGAACTGCAAGCCAACCTGTGATACAAATTTTGTGCTAAGCTACCTAGAAAATTGAGACATGCTGATTCTAATTATAAAAATCATGTTCTATTCTGATCACA
The DNA here is from genome assembly GCF_017590135.1 of Pyrgilauda ruficollis. NCBI lineage: Eukaryota > Metazoa > Chordata > Aves > Passeriformes > Passeridae > Pyrgilauda > Pyrgilauda ruficollis. Next base: position 91,004 of record NW_024508213.1, on the reverse strand, counting down.
GAATTGTATGCTATGCCAATCATAAAATTATGTTTTAAAAAATAAAGCTTTAATTATAATTACAACTTTGTATCATCATCCTTCCACACCATAGTGTGGGGTGGGTGTTTTTTTGGGTGACAAAACAGCTTTCATGTAAAATCTTTTCTGGCTCAACTGGGAATAAAGCACTTAGAATAAGCTGCATACAAATACCTGGTGCAGATGTAGCTATTTTTTTCAGCAAGAGAAACGATTTATTCTGGTGTAAGTATATCAAATAGCTCATTCTCCAGTGTAATAAAAAGCAACAGATAGCTCTTCAGCTCTGCATTGTGGAAGGGTCTGCTAAGTGGAGTGGCCAACACAAAAAAAAGAAAGCAGTCTGATGAAATCACAGAAGGTCCCTGAGACCAGCAGTACCAACAGAGCCTATGCTCAGGGGGCACTTAAACTTCATTTCCCCGTGTAATCACCATAGAATCTCCACATGCACCAGCTGCTAATGGTCGTGTTACAAAAGCCGGAGGGTTTTGCACTGGAGCATGTAGCAGACGTTCAGTTTGTTTCTTTATCCTGCTGAACAAGGGGAGCTTCTTGTTGGGGTTTGGAGTCTGTCGCTGGGAGTGGTTAATGTGAGGTGTGCAGGATAGCTTATGCAGGGAAGGTTCCCCTAACCTGTCATTTCTTGTGTGGGTGTGTTTTGCCCTGGAGCAACCTTAACTGCTTTTTTAACAGAACTTTTTGGTGGGAATTGTTAGGAAAGCATTTCTCTAACTACCTAAGCCTTGCTGTGTTTTTTTGGCCCTCCCTATACCGCAGCATAAAATATTCTGTACATTGGGAATTCTCAAGACTTGATAGTCATCTCAATGGCACCCAATTTAAAGGTAATTATTCCTGATTTACATAGGTGTGAATAAGGGCTTTCCATATATAATATAATATATTGCCTCTCTCAGATGTAGACACAAAGGCTATTCTCAGATTCCTTCTCATAGAGAGTTAAGTGCAGATGAATCAGATTAACTCCTTTGCCAAGAGACATTACTTCCAAGCTGCAGCACTGGAGAGGACCAAGAGGCTGAAGGAGAATATGTATTTGGCACTGCAGTGCAGGGGCAGAAGGGGGTCCTGAGGGCTGTAGGAACTGAAAAGCATCTGAGATTCTTTAAGGTTCATATGGTTCAGACGAGAGACCTAGGCATGCATACCAAAACCAACCAACCAACCAACCAAAAAAAAAAAAAAACCCCAAAAAAACCAAAAAACAACAAACCAAAAAAAAAAAAACCACCCCAAGCAAATTCTGCTGTTATGTAATTGGATTTACCTTTTCTGATGAGAGCCATACCCTTGGCTCTCATTCTTCTGACTCCCAAAGCTAAAGGAAACATTTTAGGTTTTCTTTGTTTGCAGCTCTTACTCCACCAGCATCTTTTCCAAAACTACAACACATTATAAGTTTAGCTCTTACATTTTCTCTGTCCTGCCTCCATGCTGTGGCAGAAAAGCCTACATTTAACAATCTGGAGCAGCTAGAAATAAAAAGGATTATATAATTTCAGTTAGACTTTGCAAGGGGCTCAGACACAGAGCAGAGCATAGGACAGATGAAGGAGAAAGGTTAATTTCTGCATTTCACTTCTACTGCATTAAGGGTGTTGGTGTTGATGCAAAATAAAGATATTCTCACCTTGAATTCCTCCAAAGCAATTCTTTTATGTGGTTGCCTCAGAAGAATGAAATCTTTATTAAATAGTCAGCACACCCACCCAGACATAAGCCAGGCACTAACTGTTCATGTTTAGAAACAAACTTTCCCCATGGGTACATTATTCACAGCCGGTCACTTGCCAGTTTTCCCTTGGAAGATATAAACTAAACATTAGGAGTAAAGATGATGCATAGTTTGGTATCTTTTTTTTTTTTTTTGCAGATGGATGTTGCAGCAAATCTGTGTGTTCTCTCTGTCCTTTTTTCCACTCACTCGTTTACAAGTCAGCTAAATCGATGGTGCATTCCTAAAGTCTTCCTGCTAATCCATTCAAAGGCTGCACCATCGTGTATTAACACTTGCATCCTGAAATCTCAAATTCTACCAGCAGTAAAATATTCACAGCTTTCAAACCTTGTTCCAGGAAATTAGGAAATCATCCTCCTGATCCATCCTGCCACTGCTGTGGGCATCTCTGTTGCCTGAGAAACATAACAGGTTGTTGTTATAACAGCTAGAGACCAGCTGACTTCCCTCTTCCTTTTGTCAACCAGCTGCGAAACTCCTCGGTCATGGAACAGTCTCAAATTGAACATCTGACCCCAGTTTATGCAATTCCCCTGTGACTGTTTCATAAGCTTTTTGTCACTTCACTTCGCTCAATTGTTTGTGGAAAGCTTTCACAGTTACCCTGGCTAATGGGAACGTTTCAGTGTGACAGCTTGCCCTGTAGCTAAGCCCTCCATCTCCAAGGCAACCTCACAATCTTGCTCTAAGAGTACTGCGCCATGTCATGAGATAAAATGAAACCCAAAAGGATACGCCGGGATAATTCCAGGTCTAACTACCCATTGCGCTATTCTGCTTTAGCAGAAACTTTAGGAGACATTCCCAGGTTGGTTATTTTAACATGGGAGGGCACCACAAAGATAGCATTTGTCTCTAAAGCTATACAAGCCATACAGGGGCATGAAGAGCTACACCATGAGCTCTGCCAGGGATCCCAGGGATCTTAAACAGTTTCCACAGAGCTACATCAAAATGACTGAGGGCAGAAAGAAATGGTAATTTCATGTGTCTGACAAATCACCTGGGTCCTACCTCTGTGCAGCTCCAGTATTTGAAGCTGTAGGTGTTGAAGCAGCCTCACTAGTGTGGTTCTTGAGCTGGACCCACGACACTCCTCTGCCTGCCCTTCACAGAGTTCAGCTGAGTCAGTGTTGAACTTGGGCTTTTACAGGAAAGGAAGGATTTCTTTCCTTAAGTGCCATGTTGAGGTGGTCTCTGCTGACAGTACTGCAGAGGACCAGAAGCCTCACTGAAGGACATTGTGTAGGAGTGTTGCTGAAGCAGGTCATTGCTCAAAGCTGTAGCTATGATATTTTATTAAAAATCCTTTCCTACGATTTTTTCCCCTCCTGAGGAGCTGGGAGCCCCAGGAAAGAAATGTAAACAATAACTGTCTGCTGCTGTGGAATGCAACAGGGGCATCTTCCATTGATCCATGTGGATTGTTTTTGATTGATGACCAGTCACAGCCACCTGTGCCAAGGCTGTGAGCAGTCACAGGATTTTGTTATGCATTCTATTCTATTCCTGTTCTTTGTAGCCTTCTGATCTTTCTTTCTCTCTGTTCTTTTAGTATAGTTTTTATGTAGTATTTTAGTATAATATAATAAATCAGCCTTCTAAGAAACACAGAGTCAAACCTTGTGTCTCCACACACAGAGAATTCACCTCAACACAAAGCAGCAGACTTCAGGGATAAAATGAATGGAGAAGTTCCAACCCCCTACAGTGGTTGTTTTCAGTTGGTTTCCCCACTGAGAAAGGCACAGATCCTGTCTGGTCTATGCACCCGTGCACTGTCCTCACAGCCCTGAGTCTTGGAAAACACTTATTTCCCACGTGAAAGCTGAGTTACCAGCCTTGTCTTAGGATCTGGAGCACAGTCATGTGCAACCCATATACAACATCTTAGTGTGACCTTAAGTCTCTGAGAAAACCTTGTTGGTTTGTTGTTAGCTTGTTTGGGTTTTGGGATTTAGGGTTTTGCTCTACTCTAAATCCTCACAACTCCTTTCTCCTACCAATTCCTCCTTCAAAATGTTACTATTCCACCTTCACACTTGTGGAGGTACAGGTGCCGTTCTCTTCAGGCATAAAGAACACAAAACTGTAAGGGGAAGGGAAAAGGTTTAAATACCAGCTAGAAGAAAATGAAAAATACTGCAACTAACCTGTTACCAAAGTGGTTTAACACTGCCACGTTTAAGTGGATTGTTTCGGAAGAAAAACCCCAACCAGTTCTTTTTCACAACAGCATCCAATAGAAGTTAAACAAGTTGAGTATCTCAGTGCACGTGCAAAGTGTCACTAAATCCAATAAAAATCAGCTGAAGACCTGACCTTCACTCCCTACAATTGGCTGAAAATTCTCCACTGCTGGGAAGCATTCAAAAGCAGACACTCTTTCCACTCTCCTGCGACATCGATATAACCAAAACAACTCTGCTTTTTGTCCAAAGAGCTGCCAAGAACAGGGAAATAGCACAGTTTAAAAAAAAAAGGTATGTGTTTCCAAAAGCAGTTTTGTACATCTTCTAAAACAAAAGGCTGTGCCTGAATGTGTGCAGCGATAACACCGACACAAATAATTTCATGTCCTGATTTTGCCCCATAGAAAGCAGAAATCTCCTGTGCAGCTGGTAGGGCAGCAATCAAGCTGTTGCACAACTCACTATGCAGGCCTGAGGAAGTTCTGCTGGGATTCTCTTTGTCCTCTGTTTTTCAAGTGTGATTGAAATCTGTTTTCTCAGATTAGGAAATTGGAGAGACGTTTTATGTTACACTTCTGAATAATTTTGAACACTGCATGACAGTCACATGTTCTCAACAGTTGAAAACACGAGGTTTGAGCAACTCCTGCTTGGCTGCCTGCAGACTTTAAAGCTCACTGTCAAAGTTTTACTCCTCTGCTGTCTGAGTGAGGTGATTTACTGTCCTCCTGAATCTGTAGATGGATTCACCTGATATTCAAGTTTGTCAAAAGCTGTCTTTGTTTATTTGTTAAATACAAAAGACCTGATACTGTGCTGGTGTCCCTGCTCTTCCAGAACTCCCACAGGCTGGTCTCTGCTAACTTTCCACTTTAAAGCATTTGCATTTCACAGCTGGGCTTATCTGATTTCTAGTAAGGTGCAAGTTCCACCCAAAAATTTTTCCTTACTCAGGATGTTTATAATCACTCCTGGAGGCTCTTTCCCTCTGTCAAATCAGATTGACCAGTTGACCAACAGATTAAAAAATTATTAAGGGTGGGGAGGAAGGACAGGCATACACGCACACCCACACACAAAGGCTGCAAACACTCTGCCTTTGTGCTCATATGAGCTTTGTTTCCTTGGGAATCAGCTACTAAAACAGGCAACAGCTGTGACAAGAAATGAGATCTAGCAGCAGAGCAGCAAGACTGATGATTTGCAAACCTTTTGATTTGGGGATTTGCAAAACCCATCCCTATTTTAAACACGTCGGAGGAATCCATCAGGATGCATGTGTAGGGAAGTACGAATCTAGCAGGCAAGCAGACTTTTTGTAGCTTATCATCATAAGAAGAGAAGCATCAAGTGCCCTCTGTGCTGGGAAATATTTACAGTGTGCATCCCTCTCCTTCGTGCTCAGTCCTGCAGCGTGTCCTGAGAACACTCACACTAAGTCTCCAGTAGAAGAAACTTAATTTTTACCAGGCCTGACTAAACATAGGATGCAAATAACCTGAGTTTGGGAATTTGTCTCTGTACCAGCAGCTACATCTGCTGCTTCTCAGATTTCTTTTCCTGGTATCAGGTGGCTTCACTATCAGATCTTTTCGGTGTACAGTTAGTGTCTCCAGTTTCCAGACCCTGTCTCAGTGTCAGTTTGCCATCCTCCCTGGCCTCCTTCCCCTGGCACACCACGTGGATGGGCACTAAGGGGAGTAACGCGGCACCTGGCACTGCAATGGGGGCTGCTGCCAGTCGCCTTGCCTGGAAGGAGAGCGCCTGGATCCTGACGTGCCGGGGAGGAAAGGGGCACTAAGGGGACAGGAGTAGACAGGCAGTCTCAAAAGCTGTGCCAGGGAAGGTTTAGGTTGGACGTGAGGAGGAATTTCTTCACAGAAAGTCCGTCACAGTTAGACATTGGGATGGGCTCCCCAGGAAGGTGATGGAGTCACCATCCCTGGAAGTGCTGAAGTGTTTTTAGTGTCCCTGGACGTGGCATTCAGTGCCAAGGTCTGGTTGACATGGTGGTGTTCAGCCATAGGTTGGACTCGGTGATGTCAGGTCTTTTTTCACCCAACTGATTCTGTGATTCTATGTATATAGCATAATATATATGTGAAATATATATTTTTCACAGCTTGCTCTGCCGCTTGTGCGTTGGTTTAGCCCTAGCAGTCACAGAATCAGAGTCACAGAACAGCTCAGGCTGGAAGGGACCACACGGGATCATCTGGTCCAACCTCCCTGCACAGGCAGGGTCATCCTAGAGCACATTAGGTTGGACTCGGTGATGTCAGGTCTTTTTTCACCCAACTGATTCTGTGATTCTCTGGAAGCACCGTAGTCCTGATACGCCGGGGAAGAAAGGGGCAGTAAGGAGTCAGTCGGGGGGGTGAAGGGAAGGCGACACGACAGCCGCTTGTACGGGTCTGGGCTGAGGAATGGCGCTAGATTTCTGCGGGTCTAAGCCAAGGAGCACCGCAGTCCCAGTGGCGGGACACGCCGGCCACCAGCGGGACATCGAGCACACAACCCCAGAGCGCCGGGCTGAGCTCCGCTCCGACCGCGCCGCCGCCCCGCCCGGCACTACATGTCCCGTCATGCCACGGGCGCTGAGGCCCCACGACGGGGTCGCACACTAGCTGCCCAAGGAGTCGCCTTCTCGGAGGCACGGCCCGGCCTCGGCGCTGCCCCGATTTCTTGGGCAACAACGTCCGAATCACGCTCCGCGCTGCCACTGCTCCGCACCGCGCTTCCTGCGCCGCAGGTGGCGGGCCGGGCTCCTGCCGCCTGTTTTGGCGTTTCGCCGTCCGGCACCCGCGGGGCGCCCCTTCATGGCGCCGGCAGGTCAGGGGCGGCAGGCGGCGCGGCGGGGTCCTGGTGGCGCGCGGGACGGCTGCGGGTTGCCGGGGGGACGAGGCGCGGCGGCGGCTCCGTGATGAGCGGCAAGGAAGGTGATGTCCCCTTCCCTTCCCTCCCCACCCTCAGGAGACCGAGGCGTGAGGAGCTGGGGCCGGCGGAAGCAGCGGGGGGCCCCGCGGCTCGAAGGGGACGGGGCTGCGTGGCCTCTGCCGTGCCCAGCGGTGCCCTTCGACTGTGCCGTGAAAATCGCACTGGGAGGGGCCGCTCCTTCACGGGTGTCACTGAGCTTTCCTTCGTGGGTGCCCGGCCTCCCCGCTGGGGCTCCGCGGGTGCCTATAGTGGTCTGTATTCCTGGGGGTGGAAAATCACATGCCACAGAGGGAAGCTGAGTGTGTGAGACCTGTAAAGCACTTGTGCTAACTGTTCGGTAGAGTGTATATATATATATATATATAGTGTCCAAATTGTTCTTAAACATTTCCAGTGAGGGAGACTCCACAGCCTCTCAGGACAATCTGCTCCAGTGCTTGGTCACCTGCACAGTAAACTTCTCCCTCATATTCAGGAAGAACAGAACTTCCTGTGCATTGATTTCTGCCTGTTGCCTCTTGTTCTATTGCCTGGCACCACCGAGAAGGTCACACAGACCTCCCTTCAGCACTCTTTCAGGGGGTGCATTTAATGTTTTAAACTGCTATAGGAAAAACAAAACCCTGAACTCATGTCCAACAGAAAAGAAAAAATTATTTTCAGTTTCCTCTTTAAGAAAGTAGCTACGCCCACTTCTTGTTTTGGTTTGGGATAATAAACAATTAAGCGGAAACATTTTAAAATTCAGTGTTCCCTTGGTTCTTCTTTTAAGGAAATTGAGAGAACTCCACGTATTCAAAAGGTATGCCTGTATTCAAGTTCGCCAAGTTTTTGGCTCCGTTAGGAGCAGTGTCCAGCTGTTACCAAAAGGAAGGAGAGAGAGGAATGGTTGACACATGGGTGACATGCTGAGTTAGTCCAAGGTGAAGGAAGGATAAAAGGAAGAAACAATACAAGGTGTAAATTGGGAGTAAAACATAGTCCGAAAGAGATGAGTTCTGGGTGTGGGTCTGAAGAGGAGGGTTAAGGAAGAGGCACACGAAACAGTAGAAGTGAGCAGCTGCATTCAGAGAAGAAACTGATAATGGGCAGAGTGTAAGGGCCTAAGAAGCTACACTGCAGGACTAAACCTGTATACCTGAATGGGGGTAGTCTGCTTAAATTGTGCCTTACTTCTTTGCGTTAGAGAAGACTAGTGACATAAATCACAGACTTCCATGCAACCATTTGCTTACAGCAAGAAAACATAAAAGGGTGTGAAGACCCAAAGACCTTACAAAAAAAAAGGCTTAGGTTCCTGCCATGCTCATCCATTGAAATGGACTTTTTTCCCAATTTTCACTAGCAATGTGGTAGAAGAAGTAACATGATAATATGAAGCTGGTGTCAGTTGATAATAAGGTTCATCCAGTTACCTTATTCCGTCCTGTATAATATGATTGCTGTCAGGAATGTTCTGAAGATAGCATTCTGGTGCTCCTTATGCTCTGGCAAAACTATTTTTTAATTTTTTTTTTTTTTTTTTTTGTGTCTACTATTTAATAGGATCAGGTGGGTTCAGAAAACGGAAGCATGATAATTTTCCACATGGTCAAAGAAGAGAAGAAAAAGAGAATGTTAATCCACCTTCAGCTTTGATGAAGTCTTTTAAATGTAAGTAAGCATTTGGAAAATCAGATTTTAAAAATGTGGTGTAGAAATTGCTAGGAAGTTATTAGTGAAATAAACCAGCTCTTTCTGAGGGAGAAACTTGAAACTAATTTGACTCATACTCCCTACCTTTAGAGCTTAGTGTTCTGCATTTTGTGCAGTGAAATCCTGGGAGTGGGATTTTGCATAACTCTGTCTTGTTCATGACTTGCTCCTGTTTCCATCCCCACAGCATCCCAGGGAATGCTGTTCCCCCTGCCCTCCTCACTTGTGCTGAACCTGATGCTGAGCAAATTGCACAAGTGTTCATCCAGGCAAAAGGTGACTGGGCCCTTTGATGACAGAAAACTGTAGGATCTGCAGAGGTGTAATAAAAAATCTGAGCCACAGGGGCAACAGGAGGAGATGATGACCTTTGGGAAACTGAGGACCTTGGCTGTGATTCACAAATGACTAAGCTACTGAAATGTAAATCTAGATGCATTTTTTTCTAGAGTTGGTAGTTGTTTATACCTGCACTTTTTTAAAAAAAAGACTTCAGCTAACTAATATAGACCTTAATGTAGTCACTTTATTAACTTTGAATGCTTTTTAAATATTAACATATATTTGAAGTTCTTTAAAAAGGCAGGTGTAAACTTCTCTTCAGCCAAATTGTTTTTATAGGATTTTTGACTAAACCAGATTTAAACTCCAGTAAATTTAAATTTCTCATTAGACAACCCCTAACAAAGCAAAGCTGACCTTCAGAGATGAGAAGCCTTGACTGAAGAAGGAAGGAGATTTGAGAAGGAGAACAGATTAATTCTTGTTGTAAAATTTTCCCTGTGTCACATATTTTTTATGAAGCTAAGAAGGGTTAAATATAAGCTGGTTGGCTGCTTTAGATGGTTAATGTGTACTTCAATGTCATATAACTTCCTGGCTTTTTTAAAAATGGGTGTTTATATTTTTCTGTGTAAATCAGCTTGGCAGATGATTAACCATGACCCCTGAACTTTGCCTAGAGAAGCTGTGGCTACCCCATCTCTGGAAGTGTTCAAGGCTGGGCTGGAGGGGGCTTTGAGCAACCTGATCTAGTGGAAAGTGTCCTTTTGGACTAGGTGATCTTTAAGGCTTCTTTCAACCAAACCACTCTATCATTTATATTGATTACTGTATATACAATTGCTCTTGAATTGAGCAGAGCAACTGTACTTTCAACTTTAATTTTTCACTGTTGTGAATATCAGTTTGTCATAAAGTTGTTACTACTTCCAATTCAAAACAGTTGTTTCCCTCCCTTCTCATGAGATCCATTCATCTGTGTTTGGTTAATTTCAGAAAGAATTTACGGGACATGGTTCCTTCCAAGTTTTTCAAAGATCCACTCTTTGTAAACAGTCATAATATTTGACTGTCAAAACCAGATACGCTTCCTCTCTTCTCTGTATTTGTTGTAGTTAGAGAAAACTAATATCAGCAAGTCAGAAATATTATTTTAAGTAATTGATCTCACTTTTTTTTCATACTTCTAGTCCTTAGGGATATTAAAATACTCAAGTTTTGGCCAAGTCTAGCTGGGATGTGAAATGCAACCTTTCTTGTAACTAAATGGTGCATTTTGAATAGTATATGTGCCTTAGCCAGATGCTTTTTATTTGATTGGTTTAGGCACTGGTGAATATTATTAACAAATGATTGTAGGGTTTTATTTTTTCATTTTTCTTGCTGAATTGGAATTTTTAGTCCATTTCCAGAACGGCAGTATTGTGGAATAGATTTTATTAGCAAAACCAAATATTTTACCTTAAAAATTGTTTAGGCTGCTTTAAAGCATCATCAGCATTGATAACTACTTAACCTGTCTTATTAAACAAAGGTAGCATTAATGATGAATTTTGCAGCTCTGGCAGATGACACGCAGTAATGGTGTCTGCAGCCGTGCCCCCTGCAGGGACAGCCCACCTTAGGGTAAGGTGCCCAGCGGCAAGGCTGGTGGGCTCTGTAAGGAGTTAGTGCAGCACAGGTGCTTTTCTCTTCCCCTGCGCTGTGTTCGTGTGACAATTGGGTTTTGCTGTAACGATTGACTCTGCAGCATTCCAGCTGGAGCTTGACACCAGACATGATAAATATGAACGGCTTGTGAAGCTCAGTCGGGATATAACGATCGAAAGCAAAAGAACAATATTTCTGCTCCACAGGTTCATCAGGTGAGTCACACTGAGCGTGAAAACGTTCATGGAAACCTACAGTCTGCCTTGCAGTGTTGTCTGTGAGTAACAGCTGCAATGTTCTGTTGAGAGGAATTTAATTAACTTCCCATAAACATACTTTAAGGTGGATGTGAGCTAATGAATGCGCACTCCAATTAGAGAATTAAAAGATGCTGGTTCGGGTTTCTGAGTTGGTTTTGTTGGTTTATTAAACCAGTGTAAAGCAGTAGAGCGAGCAGCAGATGAGAGCCTTCCAGCTTTCAGCAAGCTGTGAGAGAAGAGTTATGCACCCTTCCTTCAGGTTACTTGCCCGTGCAGTTCCGTCACCATTTTGGTTGTTGCACCCCCACCCGAGGTCATCAATGCAAATAGGAGGTGACCTGGGATCTGTTTATGTAAATACTACAGCTGGATAGGCTTCTGTGTGAAGTTTTGAGCTTCCATATGTTTTGTGTTCTTGTGAACCTTCAAGCAATCTTTTGAAGCCAGAGACAAACTAGAAAAGGAACAGGAAAATTTGAAGCTTTGCATAGCCTGCTGTATAAAGTGTTTGCTGTACGTGACAAACACTGGTCTTGCATGTTATAACAACTCTCCCTGTTACTTTTCTTTGTAATTTCATTTATCTTAATTTGCATTTTGTTACCTATCAATATATTTATGTTGAAGTAGTAACTATTTATAGTTGTAGTTATAAATGGAGCTCATGAACTTGCCTTCTCTTTAACTTGGCTTTCTTCTGCAAAGAAGTACTGTGATAGTTCCAGTAACTTCTACCTCCTTGACTGTAAATGACTACTCCCATTGCAGAGGCTAGGTAGCTGGGAACTTGTGGAGGAAAGAACAACAACAAAGAACTCCTCATTACTCTGAATTCAGATTCCTGTTTTATAAGGCATTCCTGGTTTTGTGAGAGTGGAAGTTTTCCATGCTGTATTTTGTATTTCCTTCTTCATTGCTTTTCACAATTATTGTGGCTTTAATTTCAGTAAATTTTACTGTTTGCTTTTAAATGTTTTCTTGAGACCAGTAGTAGTAGTAGTTCCTTAAAAAGACTGTAAACTAATATACCATGTGGATTATTTGGGCTCAAGGGAGGAGAAAGTTTAAAGGAATTAGATAGACTAAACTTTAAATGCCAAGTATATGTTGTGGTTGTGAATCAGATATTTCAGCTGTTCCTGAACAGCATAGTCCATAACTACTTCCTTAAAAAAAAAATCACATGTAGAAGTACATGATGTATTGTATTTTGCAATACTGTCAAGAATTGCAAAATATTAATTTTTTTAAGAAGTTGAAGGACTTCTGTAAATACTGCTAGTTTTCTGGAATATTTTTTGAAGCCTGTGTATGTTTCTCCTTTTTCTTACTTAAATAATAATCATGGCTGTAGTCTGGAATAAGCCTCATGCTTATACTCAGAACCCTGAATAGTTGATTATTTTCTTGGTAAGAATCTACAGAATTTCAGAATCTGCAATAGGTATCTGTGAAAGTTAAACTGTTTCTCATTCTAGTATCAGTTTTGCTTTTTCTTGAAACCAGTAAAAATGTATTGATTAGTAAAAGAAAAAGTGTAATGTTTATTAACTGTTTGTTCATGCTAGAAACTGCTCTTTCAGTTTCTGTTTTATGATTGCAGTGCTCCCAATGGGGAAGAAATATTAAGTGAATCTGAAGTCAAGCTAGATGCTGTCCGACAGAAGATCAAGCAGGTTGCACAAGAACTGATTGGAGAAGACATGTATCAGTTCCACAGAGCTATATCTCCAGGTAAATAATTTAAAATGAGGAAAAGTGTGCAGTTTTGAACTAAGCTTATTTTCTGTTTATGTAGCAATACTTCCTCTTCATACTGCAGGTCTGAATTTGTTGCATTTCTGTGGTTATAAATCAGGACTCAGGTTAATCTTTGTTACTAGCAAAGTTAGCTCTGGTATTAGAGAAGCTGTTGTCCTACAGTTTCCTTGCAGTTTAAAGGAAGATGTAAATGAGAGTCTACAACTGGAACAGTTTGGACCCTGCCCTAAACTGAAGTTGGGAGTATTTCTCACAAGTGTACTGGCTGCTGTTCTCTGACTGAGAGGAATATATGTAGCACATTCATTTGCCCGTCCTGAAGGGTTGCAGTTTCAAAGAGGAGTGTGGGAGCAACTGTCTTGTGAAATTATCCATTTTGAGCGATAAAGTGGTTTCGATTTGATAAAGTTAATGAATTTAAATCCTTAGTTTAGCATTTTCTTTCTTGTAGGCTCAAAATGTGCTTCTGCCTCTCTGTTGCAAGTATTAAACCAGTTTGTGTGTTTCAGTCGCATCTTTTTCTGCTCCTCTCTGTAAACAGCAGTCTTTGCTAACATTCTTGAGATATTAAATCCCAGTTCGTCCGTGACTCTTGCTGCCAAACCATATTTCTTTGCTGACTTCTTGCTGACAATCTGAATATTACCTAAAATTAGTATGCCTTGGTTGTGGCAACACATGAATAAAATACGTAACTGCTTCTTTGACATCTTAGTCATGGTGTAAAAGTGTCTTGTGTTTATCAATCTCATTTTAAACAATTTGGAATTGTGTATATCTTTCCTTGTTTAGGCAAAACTTCTTCAGCTGATGAGAGCTGAAGATTTGCCCTGAATTAATTGTTTAGTCGTGTCCATAAGATTGATTTGATTAACCAGCAGCAAATACGTGTCTGTAGTTTACAAGACAAACAATGGTTAAGGTCACTTGTACTCATGTCTTACACAAACTTTGCTGTAAGAATGACACAGGTCTTGAGTCTCAATTTAACAATTTGGAACCAAAAGGAGCATGCCCTGATAGTCCTCAATGGCTCTGATTAATTCCACAGTCCTCTTACCTGTGATGCATTGGGTTGCTCAAATTAGATGTAAATAGTTTTTCTTAGTGCCATTTAATCTGTGTCTTGCTATTTATAGCCAAGTACTGTAGTGACACAATGAAAAGAGAGAATTCAAAATGCTGACGTTACAGATGAACTTAAACTGTGAACAATACTATTCAAAGTGTATTATGAGTATCTTAACACATTAAAATTGTCTTTTGATTTTCATTTTAAGTACTGCTTATAAAAGCTGACAATCCTTGCAATTCAGTTTTAAGAACAAAAGTTTTGAAAGCTTCACTGTGACCTGTAAAGTTTGTTTGAATAACCCCTGAAGTTTGTAGTCCCGTGTGAGTCATATAAAGCTTTGTATAGAAGAGCAGTATTTGAGGTCTGCTACGTCATGGATCTTTGTGAGACTGTGTGGTGCAAGCCATCACCCATGCCATGTGAGTCAGATTCTCACAGGGTCACCCCTTACTCTGCATCAGCTGCCTCACCTGAACTGACTCTGGTTTGTTTGATATGTGTCTTTGTGGCAGTAAATTACCTGCCTCTAGTTCTACTGAGGAGCAGTTGGCCTGGAATTAGATTCACTCATGTCACACATAAAAGAGTATACCTACGTAGCCGACACATGGAAAGTTGCTGCACAGTAACTTCTATGTGTACCCATCTTCTTATAAAACAAGTAAGCAAACCTGATGCTAGTTTTCTATATCCAGACTCTCTCCTCTTTGTAAAAAAAATTACTGGATTTGTTTCTTTAAAAATATATATATTTTCAGCAATCAAAAGCTAAATTTCTTTTTTACGTGAAAGATACCTAAACTTAAGCTAGCCGTAGCAATCTGAAAATAAAGAAGTTAATGAATAAAAAGTACTGTTCAGCTTTGCTTTGTGTATTTGGTAAATACACATTGTCAGCTACACTGATTTTCCTGCATAATTTATTTCTGACTTGCATAAAGGTACTCATTAGTACCAGAATAGACCTGAATAAACTGTTTAGAAAACAACTGCAAGTATTGTGTCAGGAATAATTCAGAATTTTTAATAGTTTTTTCTAGTGTTGTAAATCTTAGCCTCTTAAAATGACTAAGGTGTATTTTTCCATTTTAGAGCGGGATGAGTTGCTCTAGGGGAGGTTAGTAGTAGTAGAAGTAGTTAGCAGAGGAAGTTAGAGACCTGATGCAGGTGCATGATGACTCAATGCCTTCACAGTTGCAAAACTTTTAGAACAGAATAGGCAAATTCAGATGGAAAGAACCTACAGTGACCATCCAGTGCCACTGCCTGACCACTTCAGGGCTGACCAAAAGTCAAAAAAAGTTGTTAAGAGCATTGTCCAAATGCTTCCTGTAAACACTGACAGGCTTGGGGCATCAACCACCTCTCTAGGAAGCCTGTTCCTGTGTTTGACCACCTTTTCAAAAGAAACACTCCTGCCTGATGCAGCTTAGAGCCATTCCCACATATCCTGCCACTGGATGGGACAGGAGACCAGCACTACCTTCTCCACTTCCCCTCCTCAGGAGCCCGTAGAGAGCAATGAAGTTACTCCTCAGCCTTGTCCTTTCCAAACTACACAAGCCCAAAATCCTTAACTGGCTCCTTACAGGACATTGCTTCCAATGATTTCACCAGCTTTGTTGCTCTCTTCTGGATGCCTTCAGGGATCTTCACATCCTTTTTAAATAGTGACACCCAGAACTGCACACAGTTGCTTGTATGGTGGCACATCCACATGTATGGTGCACAGTTGCATGTATGGTGGCACATCCACATGTATGGTGCTTACATGGGACTTGGGGTGAGATTGGCATAGAATTAAAGAATTTTCTTACTACAGTCTTAAGAAGACTTAAGAGAATGAATCTTACTGTCTTCTCAAGGTAAAGAGAAAGGAAAGCAGGAAGGTATTAGTGTGCTAAATAAGAGAGAGAAGAAGTAGACTCTGCTGTCTATCTTTCCAGCAGTCAGGTGTGGAATCTCTCAAATACCTGAACTTTGCAGTTTTTTTGGACAGAACTAAAGGGTACAAATACACAGCCCCCCCAATGCATTTCTAAAGTTAGAACTGGAAATAGCTGTACTTGTACTTTTTCCCTCTCTTCAGGTGAGTAAATGGTGAATCTGTGCACTCCCATCAGTTGTATAATACTTGGCCCTAAGGTCTTCCTGTTGTTTCTGTAATTAGGTATTTTTGCCTCATTAAGAAGACTGTTTATAAAATTCAACTGAAATAAGTTGCCTTCATTCTATTTCAGTACATCATCCACATGATCTACTTCCAGCTCTTCTGCATATGCTTCTCTGCAAAGAAAGTTTGTGCCAGCTGTTGCCCACAGTGCATGCTTAGTAAGGGAGAGTTAGAATATAGCTGTGTGTCACTGGGAAGACAGGGATTGCTTTTAGGCATTTGTGTAAATGAGCTTGTGTGCACAACAAGTATAAAATGCTAACTTTCAGCCAGACCTTTACTCTTACCTTCACTAAATCCTCTGCTCTCCAGTTAGTCATTGGGATGGCAAAAAAGGGAATATGCAGGCTTCAAGACATGTAGGTCTTGATTGTGCTGAAGCTGGGATCAAGGCGGTGTCAGAGATATGAAGACGTTTGATGTCAGGATTATGAAGCTGAGATAGAAAACCTAGAAACAGGAGGAATGTAGGGACAGTTAGATGAAGATCAACTGGAAGAGGGAATGCTTTATTCCACCTGCCCACCACTGTTTATGAAGAACTGTAATTGTGGGGGTGAAAAGTGATAAGCGTTAAGAATGTTGCTTTTAGTTTTGGTTTTAAGTCTAGTGTTCTTTAATTGTTGCTTTGCTTTTCTTCAGTGGAAAAAGCTTGCATGTCGTTTTGAAAATAAAAGTAACTAAGTGCTAGGTCTTTGTCTTTATGTATTTCCTAGGGCTGTAAGTCTTGACCTTCCTTTAACCTAGTTTTCAACTCTGATTTTGTATTTTAAAGAAATTCTGGAGAACCAGTTAAAAAGCTTTTATGAACAAAAACATTGCCATTAAACTGCTTTATTCTTCCAGAAAAAGAATAAAGAAACACTTATGTCCCATATCTCAAAAGCAGCATGTCTAATTAACCTCAAACTTCCTAAAAATATTCTCCTTTGTCTTGAAACCAAACATGAAACATCCTCCTGTTCCCCACCCTAGCTCTCACAGGAGTAAAAGGGTTCAAAATTGAGCTTATAATGGAAACCACTGTAGCAGCCTTAACTGGAGAATCATGATTGTCTGCATAATAAAGATGTCTAATACATATTTTATTCAGTATAATAACTGTTAGCCTATAAATAGAAAAATGCTATGAGTATTATGCTTAGGAATATTGTTTGCCACTTGTAATTGTTGAATGTTTTTTTTGGGGTTACTCCAAGCAGTTGTTCTTTTGACTTGAAGATAAAACAATTCTGGCAGAGCACTAAAGAAGTTTCATGCTTTCCCTCATTAAGAATAGTGCTAATGGCACGCAGGACGTTTCCCCAAAGGACACTTGCATGAGCTCAAACACTGAGTATAGCACTAATTGAACAACAACAAAAACTGATGACTGTTTTCTACACGTTTCTTAACAGTACAGATTGTCCCAGGGGATGATTAAACAAGCAAACAAAGAGATACTGAAATAATGAAGTCTTTTTTTAATGCAGAGCTCTTCATTTGTTATGTTAGAATGTTCTGCTTTGTTGATATTTTTAAAGCTTTACTATTTGTAATATAGAATTCCTGCTCCTTTGGCCTGCTTTGGAGTGTATACCTTATATATCCTGTGAGGAAATATGTACTCTTTCTTTAAAATTGTTGAGCGACACTATGCAAGAAAAGGACTGAAAAAGATTGTATGGATTTTTTGAAAGGAAGGAAGGAAGGAAGAAAATTTTCTGGATTTTTTAATTTGTATATACATATGTGTTTAAGTATTTTTATATATATGCTTAACTCTCAACTACTGAGGGAAATACCAACAGTATACAGAAAAGATCTGTACGGAACTTCATGACAAGAAAGAAGTGCTCTGCAACATGTGTAGGGTCCTACACTTCTGCTACACCAAACCCCATGCAGTGCTGCAGGCTGGGGGAAGAGCAACTGGAAAACTGCCCGCTGGAAAAGGACCTGGAGTTTCTGGTCTAGAGCAGTTGAACATGATCTTCCAGTACATGCCCAGGTGACCAAGAAGGCCAGTGGCATCCTGGCCTCTTATCACCAACAGAGTGGCCAGCAGGACCAGAGCAGTGATTGTCCCCCTGTATTCAGCACTGGCTGCACCTCAAGTTCTGTTTTGGACCTATCACTAGAACTTTGGACACTGAGGTTCTGGAACGTGTCCAGAGAAGGGCAATGGAAGAAGTGAAGGGTTTGGAGCACAGATCTGCTGAGGAGTGGCTGACGGAGCTAGAGATTTAGCCTGGAGAAGAGTAGACTCAGGAAGGACCTCATTGCACTTTTCAGCTGCCTGAAAGGAGAGTGTAACGAGGTGGGGGTGCTCTCTTCTCCAACGTAACAAGAAATAGGATATGAGGAAATGGCCTCAAGTCACTAGGGGAGGTTTATATAGTATATTAAGAACAATTTAATCATGGGAAGGGTTGTCAAGCATTGGAACAGGCTGCCCAGGAGAGCAATGGAGTCACCATCCGTGGAGGTATTTAAAAGACATATAGATGTGGCGCTTAGAGACACGGTTTAGTGGTGGACTTGGCAGTGTTGGGTTAGTGGTTGGATTCAGTTGATCCTTAAAGTATTTTCCAACCTGAAAAATTCTATGATTCTATGTTAGGATGTATGTAATTCAAAGCATGTTCTGAATCTTCTCTGCATAAATGCAAAACTTGTGTACTGCAGAGGGAAAATTAAGGACTGCTCAATAAGTTGGCACTGTGTGGGATTGAATGGAGTACCTTTTCAACATGACTTTGTTAAATGAAATCTCTAGCTGTTTGAGGACTTTACTCAGTTTTTTGCCCCTTAAGACAAAATATTGAATGGGGAGCACATAATTCTTCTGGAGTTTCTGAAGTGGAGTGATGTGGGGTGAAGATGATCGATGCAAGTGGAGCACTGTTGGCTGACCTTTGCTGTGTGCCTGTGCTTGCCGCAGTGGTGAGTGGAGTGCTGTGCACACGGAAGCTCATTAGCTGTTTATCATGTCTGCACTTGCTCTCAATAGGATTAGATGATGGGGCTGTAAAATGTCAGCACCTTGTCAAAACTATTGCTCTGTGACTGTTTCTACTGATGATGATGCAGGAAATTCTGTGTAAAAGTTCAGCACTGACATAGTCTAACACATCATTTATCTTGTGCAGGCACTATTTGTATTCTGAGAGACTGATATAATGGAGCTTATTTCTGTCTCCTGCCTTGTGCTATTTAGAGTCATTTCAGGCATGAAGTTGCATATTGCAACAAACTGCATTGCTCGACTGGACCAGGCCAGTTAAGTCAGTGTGGATGAAAAGGAAATACTTCGGTTGCACTAGAATGCCGCTTTCTAGCTGCAGTATGTTGGACCACCAGGCAGGATGCTCTAAGAAATGCTGTGGAGATGAGTGGGGTCTGTCCAAGCAGGCCAGCTTTAGATTACTGATGATTTAAGTAACAACATTTTTTGGGTATTGTATTAAGGATTTTAATTAGAATGCAAACTAAAGGCACTATCTGCGTAATGAGTTCTTTGTTTACTTGGCTTGTTTTAGTTTTTTTTTTCCTTAGCTTTTTAACTCAGAATATGGAAATAACATACTCAGATTGTTCTACCTTTGTAAACACACATGTATTTCTGAAATAATATCAAGGTACACAATGTAAAGGATATATCAATGTACTGTTCTGTACATCAGGAACAGTATAAGTAGAACACCTTATTATTTTCTTGAGAAAGCTTAAAAACTGTAATTAAAATAGATGGCATATTTAATTTTAGGTTAGTAATAGAAAGGAAAAGCTTTGTACTGCAGGAAGAAGGTATCATGAATTGTAAATGTCTCACCCAGGATGAGACCTAAATACACCTAAAACTTGAAAGGAAAGCTGACCATGAAGGAAGCAATCAGGTTTATGCAAGATGGTGGGAAAACACAGTAACACAGGAACAGGATGTGACTGAAGAATTAATCTCTTGCTGTTGTAGGTGAGGGGTAAAATGCCAGAAATGGAAACAAAGTTTCCTGATTATACTGGATAATTAACAGAATTTGCAGTGAATAAGCTTACAGTTATCAGATGCAATTTTGTTAATTTCTTTCTTTCTGTTTTGTTATTTTCTGTTTCTCTGACTCATATCCCTGCTTGGTCAAACTGGATTGTTTTTTTTTTTCATTCTGCAAGATGCCTATTTGAAATTTGGTACCTTCAGTTTGTTGAATTTGCTGCCCTTTTATTATTTTTGGTTTGTGCCTTTTTCCTAAGTTCTTCTAAGGAAAAAGAAAAAACAGCGACTGCAAAGCCTCTCACTTGGTATTTTCTGCTGCAGGTTTTGTATGTCCATACACAAAAATTAAAACAAACCTACAAACATAAATGCAAATTCTGATATGAGCAAACTGGGCATGTACTGTGTGAGAACTGATTATCAGCTCATCCCTGAATGAGATGTAAATTCAGCAGGAGCCATTCAGAGCAGCAGAAGTCCATCAGAGAAGCTATGTAGAGTCTTTTAAAGATGCACGCCGTGGGTCAGCATGATCACAAAGATTGTCTTTTCCTGCTTCTCACTTAAGACCTAACTGTCCTAAAGTCCTGCTGTACTATTATGACAAATACTGTGGTTACTCACATGACAACCTGAAACTAATGACTCTGTCTTTTAATTCAGTTTCATAGCTGGCAAATGGAGGACACCTTGTTGTCTGGCTCAGGAATTTTTTTCAACCCTGCAGTTATTGACATTAGTGATTCACAGTCCAGATCTCTCCAGCCTTTGCAGGAACCAAGTGCAGCTGGAACATAAGAGAAGTTAAAAAAAAAATCTATGAAGCTTTTTTGTTTGTTTATTTAAAATCACACAGGAGAATGTGTCATAGAGGAACTCCAGTCCAAGAAGCAATGGGGATAGCACATCATGGTTCGGTTTTTGTTTTGCAGTCACATGGGGAGAAATAGAGGTTGGCAAGTGGTGAAGTACCTTTTTGCCATCTCACAGATCTGTGCTTATGAGGACAAATGGCCTCATAATTGGTTCTTCTGATGTACTTGTGAGTTGAGTCTGTTGCATGGAAACAACAACACCTCAAGAAGAACTTTCACTGTGTTTTGAACTGCAGAAGCTGTGTTGTGTTAGGTGCTCTTTCTGCTTTGATCATTGAACATCCTGACTGAGTCAGAGCTTCCTTTCTTTGGTATCTTGAACACTTGCCCTCAAGGCTTCCAGCAGTGTAAAATTTGCTGTCTGACTGAATGGCTTTTAAAACTCTATGTTAATTATGAAGGCAATTGGGGATAGTCAAAGAGGTCAGGAATACTACTTGTCAGAGGAATAGTTTTTTTAAGAACTCATGTAAAACATTGGGTGGTCTTCATAATTACTACATTTGAGGCTTGTGAGTTGGAATGAAATCCCAAACTTCAGAACAAAAACCTTGATTACAAAAGTAAGCATGGTACATCCCTCAGGTCTCCAAGTAGAAGCAAAATAAAAGTTTGTGAATTTCTCACCCACAATTATTCATCTGCAAAAAGGCCTGTTGTTGGTCATATGTCCATGTGTTTTTAATAACAATATAAAAAAAGCTTGATTCCCTGCTCTCTGCAATGAGAGATTAATATATTGTTTGCAGTTCTTTGAAGGGTTTTTGTGCATATTTGGAGAAATAATTTAACTCTCACAGGCACCTGTCTGATAAGGAACTTCTGTCTGTTTCTGGGGTTTTTGGGAAAACTGACTAATCTTGGTATTGCCTTTTCCCCTGAAATGGTATTACCTTTCCCCCTGAAGTGTGTATTCAACTTTAAACAAAGTGCAAACAATATTAACACTTCAGTATCCGCAATACATCGCTTCAACACATGAAGCTAGAAGAGAATATAACTTTTTGGTGGTTGTGGATGTGTCAAGTAGCAGCTGACTAATGAACAAAGCATTCAGGGCTTTACAGAAGAAATTTACCTTATTTTAATTATTGATATAATAGTAAACTGACCCAGCTTTTGAATTATTACTGAGTGAATAGAAACATGTGTTTTTCCAAATATGTGAGCTCACATAGACTTTTGTTCTAGTACTTTTATTTGTATTTATTAGTTAGTACTATTTTATAAAATCCGTCCCTGACTGGAATTACTCTTTTAAGCCATTTTCACAACAGGATGTCCAGAGCATTCCTGTCTGTGAGGAGAGCTGGTTTTATCCTCTGTCAGTGTATGTTATAAAATTAACCTTTGACTTCATGCTCACAATCAACAAAATGCTTTGATTGTTTCATAGCCTCAGTTTAAGTTTAGTTACTAAAGTTTTTACCCCCTTTGCCAAGAAAAAGACCTCTGAATCTTAGGAATCATTGTCAAGTATGCAGAGAACTTTAAAGGAGTAGATTAAGGTGTGAATTACCAGTTTCATCTTAATAGGACACTGGCTTTAGTTTTTGTATTAATATGACTAAACTTATTTTGTATACTTGTTTCAATTGATGGTTACTCGTTTGCTTATTTCACTCGTTCTCCCCTTTATTCATCCATATGCTTCTAGAAACAAGTTCTTTAAGTTTACCATGCTCCCCATATTCTGCATAATTATTTCTCTGTTTGGGATTTCCACAAGAATATAACTTTTTTTTTCCTGGATTATGGCAGGGATTTCTGTGTTTTGGTGGTGGGTATTTTTTTTGTTACTGCTTTCTTTGTTTTTGGAGGGGAGGAGAAAGAAGGGAAGTTTTTCTCTGTGTTTGTTTGGGGGTTTTTTAATGACAATGTAACTTGCCAGCCTAAACATGGGAATAAGATACAACCTTGTCGGTGCTGTTTTGGTTTTGTAATGAATCAGCAAGCGGGTAGTTTCACATGACTCGCCCTGGAAACAATGTGCCCCACCCTTCATGCAGTGATCCTGGAAGAAGCTTGCTGGTTGTATCTTCCTACCACCTTTCTAGTGGCTGCTCTTGGCCTGTGATTCCTGCTGCATGGCTTAGGGGAGGAGCTGGGTGAGAGAGCACAGGCTTGTATCTATCTGCTTGTGTCCACACCATCAGCACAGACTCCTCTCTAAACAAAAAGATAGAGAGAAACAGTACAAAGGGTGAAAGAAAATGAGTTTGGGAAGAAATAGAGTGAGAAGCAGCTTATTTGAGAAGACGGCAGGTGGCACTGGCATTGCTAACCTTAACAACCGACAAGCATGAAATCCTTTTGAACCTATTTTGTAACTGTTGAACCGAGATTTCAAGAAGGAAATGAAGTAAACAAAATTTTAGACGGAAACTTTCACCTCTTATTTGATCTGTCATTCTGGGTGGAAGCTTCCATGCATGCATGGATGCATGCATATCTCAGGTATCTCAGATTCTGTTTACCCTAATATAACTCCTGCAATTGAGTAATTTCAATTATTTACTCATTCTTTAGATAGAACTTGCTTTTCCTCTGTCTTATGCATTCATTTGACTCTTGGACTGAGTGCTCCAATTACTTTTTTTAGAATTATTTTTTCATTTAAGAAACCTAATATCTTGCTAAGTTTCTTAGGGTAACTGCTTTTTCTTCTTTCTCAGATCTTGCTTATGTAGTTAAGGAAAAAAGTCTTGAATATCAGCTGGCAAAAAGTGCTCAAATTTTCAGGCAGAAAAATCTTTATTTGTAGATGCATACTCAGAAGATATCTCAGTGTAGCTATGTAGCTATGTGCAGAAGATAAATTTTTTAAAACACAGAAGGGAGCTGCTATACTGGGTCACTGGCACTTGTCTAGTATAAGCTATTTCTATAGAATAAGTGTAATAAAATATCAAAATACTTAAGCAGGTAATTTTTTACCTTGCATCTGTAATTTTAAGAGGTGCTAGTAAAAATAATACCGTGTTTTTAATTGATATTTTTGTCCATGTACTTCAAAAAAACCCAAACCCATAAAAGGCAGTCTTACAAACTATTCTATTACTGGTGGCTCAATCCATAAATAAGCTAATTTTGGAACAAATCCAAAACAAGAGCATAAGGGGAAAGGTATTGTTGGATGGTGTAGTGAAATGGGATGGGGTTTTTCACCTTGGGAATTATTTGCTGAAAATAGCGGATGTCCTACCATTAAGCTAAAGCATAACATGTTTAAACATCCTTCAACCTGCACATGGAAATACCTTACTTCAAGGTCTTGGCTCATTGAAATGTCATATTGTAGCTACTTCTGGAAGAAGAACTTGTTAAAAAAAATTAAGAAGAAAAAGTAAAATATTAATGTTTTTTGCAAAATAGTCATGAACAGGATTTGTTAGCAGTCTATTTGTGATGGTAACTTTAGTTGAGTTTTGTAAGGCTTACTAAATGGTGGGAGATAGATTCCCTAATTGTGAGAAGATGGCAGTAAATGGCAAACAGACTGTGTGCAACATTTACATGGTGGTGTTAAACAAAGGGAAAGAGCACAGGGCTGGAACCTACCAGCTAGCATGGGATGGCAGGAGGAAGCAAAGATATGTGTGTGTACATATGTATAAATATGCCCACATTAAAAAGTACAGAAAGATAAAAGAACAGAGGAGCCAAACAATGGAAAAGGACAAAACATGTATGAAGTAGTAAAAGTGGTGTGAGTTGAAAGTGGGAGATCTGACTGATTGAGGAGACTGTTTACCAAAAAGTTTGAGGGCTGATTTGATCTCTCTTAGAGCTGTGGAAAATGCCAAGTTGATTCTTCATATGTGATAGTCTTCTCCATAGATAGCAGAGGGAGAGTCTCACAGATGTTGTCATGTTGAGTGCTGCTGTATCTGGTAGCTTACAGCTTATCCACAGAAAAAGCCAAAGTTTCATAGTAGATTACTGGTCCTGTTACATCAGAAGGTAAGTCAGGGAAAGAGGGAGTGATGAAATCTACCTCTCTGCAGCTTGTGAAGTTATCTTAAAAGATCCTGGGTAGCTTTTATCTACTGTTTTTCTATTGCTTGTGCCCAGAATGCTTTACCTGAATTCTGTTGATGAAATTATGGTGTTTAATTACCTTGCCAGCTCTGTGTTTGTGTTCTGGTTTGTGAACAGCAGTGTTGAGTGTGAGTGTGGTTGCTGCATATTTGTTTTGTTTTTCCCAGTGCTGCTGTAGAGTGCTATAAAGGAATTGCCATTCTGAGTTGCTTCTGCTCAAATACATATTTAAAAGGAAAAAAAAAAAAATAGGTCACATATCATGTTTTTGTGGTAGTAACATGGAAAGCCTCCTACTCCTTTGAGTTTTTTGGAGTATTTCCACACTCATCTGTTATTCAAATCTATGTTCTCTTCTTTTTGATTTAGACTATTTCTTTGATCCTGGTGAAGTCTAAATTTGCTTCTTCCTGTGTAGTTCCATAAGCTGAAGTCCTGACACTGTACAGATCAATTGAGGGTATTAAGATTATTCTAATGGAAACAGGCTTCTGCTTCTGGTACCCTTGGTTACATCCTCATTTTCTCACTGGCAAAACTATTGTCTAATCCTGGCCCTCTTGCAGCATGATACCTGTTAGTGTCTCTTAAAGTGAGGTCATCCCCTTAAAATGGCTCAGAATAGCTCTGCTAGAACCATCTCTGTCATGTGTCTGTTCCTTTAATGTCCTCTTTTGGCATTCTCTGTTCAGGAGTCAGATATACACAGGCTTTGTCTCTACAACTTTTTTTAGCTTAGTACTGCTGTGGCTGTTTGTTCCAGCTTTGTTTCTGCCTTTTTTTCCACCAACAGTGCCAGCTTCAGCTTTCTGCTTATGAGCTTTTCTCACATGCTTTCCCCAAATCTGCTCTCTGCACATAAAGATAAACTGACAACCTGTGAAATCTCTGTCTGAACAGTCAAACTTTTTTTTTAGATCTCACCTTTGTTGTAAGGTGTCACCATTGAGTCAGAGATGATCATAATCAGATCAGAAGGCGAAGTGGCAAAAACTCATTTAGCTTGCCCTCTCTTCTTTTATAGCTCAGTTTGCTACAGGTGGACCTGATTGGTCATTTAATCAATACATTTCACATGATTGGCTAATTAAAAAGACACCCATTTGTCTTGTTAAAGAAACCTATGAGAAAAACAGATTATTAGAAAAACACCACCTGCAGGTTGTTTTAATACTTGGCTATCACTGTTTATCTCCAGCTCCCTAAAGCTTCCCAGGCCAATTCTGGGAAAACTTACCTAGCTTTCTCTTCCTTCAGGCTGTCACATATACAGTAATGCATAATAAACTATAAGTAGGTTGTAAGAGAGAATTGTGGCCGGTAGCTGTAGATGGCATACTAATCTGGTACAAGCTACATTTGTTATCCCATCTTTTATTCCCTTTCCAACACACCAACTCCTTTTGTCCCCCTGCACTTCTGTTAAGATACTTTCACTAAGCTTTCATCACCTTAATTTTAGAGTGTAAGTTCTTTTGGATAGAGCAGTTATTCATGTATTCACAGAATCACAGAACAGTTAGGATTGAAAGGGACCTCTAGAGATGACTTAGTCTAACCCTTCTGCCAAAGCAGGATCACCTGTTAGTCTTCTTACTGGACATCACAATCCTGTCTGGTTTGTTTATTTGCTTATTTATTTATTTGGTCTGGAGTGATTTCTGACAACAGCTGCTTTGTCTTGAATGTGAATTTCACCAAACCTGCATATTTTAAGGAGCCTGATTCTTACAAAATGGAGAAGTGGGAAGCTCAGTTTTAAACAAGTATCTACTCCAAGTCCTGCTGGGCAGGGTTGCTCTCGATCTGTTCATCCCCCAGCCTGTGCTGATACTGGGGATCCCCTGACCCAGGTGCAGCGCCTTGCACTTGGTCATGTTAAACTGCATGGGATTCCCATGGACCCAACTTCTCAAGCTTGTCCTAGTCCTTCTGGGTGGCATCCCATCCTTCAGGTGCATCAGCTGCACCACTCAGCTCTGTCATCTGCAAGTTTGCTGAGAGTGCATTTGATCCCACTCTCTATGACATTGATGCAGATATTAAACTATACTGGTCCAAGCATGAGCCCTTGGAAACATTATGGGGAGCTATCTTCAGTAAGTTTCTGAGAATACCATGATGCTTTATATAGAAATTACAGGAAGTTCTGCATGAAAAATGCAGATGGAGTAAAAACTTAAACATGTTTGTCTGTGTGCTTGGTCTGACTTTCATGCTTCAGGAACATGCTGTGTTAGATTATGTTTCAGTGTTATTTCTGGGTTATGTTAATTTTCACTTTTTGCTGGTAACCTTCAAATAGTCTCACTTAAAAGATTTCCTAAAAACTAAATAATTGTAAGCATGTATCATTGCTAGAAAGTTGGAAGCATGAGCTTGTTTCTGCTGTTTTTGCAGGACTTCAAGAATATGTTGAGGCAGTTTCGTTTCAGTATTTTATCAAAACACGATCTTTGATCAGTGTTGAAGAGATCAACAAACAACTAATATTTACAGCAGAAGACAGAGAAGAAACAACAAACATGGTAAAAGTTTTTCTTTTTTCAATTGACAAATATCTTTCTGGGATGGAAATGCAGCAAGAAGGCTTAGTCACGTTTTTGGCATCTGATTAAATAAGGCCAGTTAGTGGAATGGATTAGATAGACGTGAGCTTTGACTCACTTGTTCAAAACATGCCTTTTATTCTGATAAGTAGTAAACTAAATCCGTGGGATACAAGTTTATAAGTTTCACATCCTTTTTATTCAGAGCAAACTGAACTCTTTCTGATACGGCAAAAGATCCAGGACAGTGAAATACTAGCTAACAAATGTAGCCGGGGGGATTTTTAGTGCCTGGGGCTGTCTCTAAGACCTTCTGGTGTATGTTGCAGAAGTTGGAGGATACAAACAAATCCAAGGCAGGATGAACCCCATGACTGAAATCTTATTGCTGGTATTGAACTAGTCACTGGAGGCACTGTATTTGACTTGTGCATATGCCTTAGCTGCATCATTTGTAACTCCCCTGGAGCTGATTCCTTTCAGAGGACAAGCTGGTGTCCCCTCATACCTTAGCTCTAATGCTGTATCTGCTGTTCCTTGACTTGTCTGTACTCCTAGCCTGCCCTAAATGGCTCATAGGGACAAACAACTGTCACCAAACACAGTAAACTGGGTGCAGTTTGATTGTTGACAGGGGACAACAGTGATTTGGTAGCAAGCTACACAAGTGCACAAGCAGTTGAGGTGCAGTGTACAGTAATGCTGCTTTACATAAATTCCTAAGTTTGCTTCTGCTGAAGAGATTCTGCTGTAAAGCACTTCTCATTCTTTCTTTATTCCCTTGGTATGATATTTGCAGAGAAGCCTGATCTTTAGCTTAAATTTATTTGTTTTTACCAGAGGTGCCAACTATGAAATTGTTAACCCCAGCGTGTATGCCTCTGACCAGATCTGTCAATTTGGGTAGATAGCATATTATGAGAACAAGTGAACAGATAGAAACCTGCATTGTCTCCCATGTTACCAATATTCTGGCAATAAAAAGTATTGGAAACTTGGATATTGGAGCAAACTTGTAACTTTGTGATGGGTTTGCTTCGTGAAGATTTTTGTTTGTTATTTTAATAAGCTCAGTTGATATAAAACAGATCTGAGAATACTATGGCTACTTGCAGAGAATATATTTTGAAAATCAAGACACCATTATGAAATTATATTATTTGTTTTCATAATGCAGACTATTTTTGACTTACTTGCTAACTTTGGACTGACTATTTAGGAAAAAAATCTATTAGGCTGAGGTCTGTCAGATGAAAGAAAACCCCAAACAACTGCAAATAAATGTTGCTACAAAGATGTGATAATTCTGTTTGCAAATAGAGATGGTAGAGTTAGGGTATGTTTATCATACTTGCTAGAATGAAAATGACATCTCAAGTAGAAATTACCTTCTTATATGGAAAAGGAAGGAGATTAGTACTGGAATGAGATTAGTACTTCTGAAATCAGACCATGTAGAAGTGCCATGCAATTTAATTTTCCAGAATGTTTTAAATTTCCAGTTATGTTAGATGAGTTAGCATGTAGTTGAACCATTACAGATGGCTTTCTCACACTTCTCTTTACTGGACTTTCTTCCATTCTGTCCCCAGACCTCCAATTCCCATGATAAACAGCCCCATACGTGGAGCCTGAAGGTAACCCCTGTGGATTACCTGCTGGGAGTGGCTGATCTGACAGGAGAGCTGATGCGGCTGTGCATCAGCAGCGTTGGGAATGGGGACATAGACACGCCCTTCGAACTGAGCCAGTTCTTGCGTCAGATTTATGATGGATTCACTTTCATTGGCAACACCGGACCTTACGAAGTCTCAAAGAAGCTCTATACCTTGAAACAGAGTCTGGCAAAAGTAGAGAATGCTTGCTACACGTTGAAAGTACGGGGATCCGAAATCCCAAAGCACATGTTGGCTGATGTGTTCTCTACCAAAACGGAATTGATTGACCAAGAGGAGGGGCTTCCTTAAAATGGGGAAGCTCTTGCTACTCAGAAGAGGACCTATAGAAAGCTTTCTAGTTGTGGTTTGTGGGGTTTTGACCCTTCTCAAAGCTTTTTAGGTAGAGACATTTTTAGTTTTATCTATGAGAAGGCTGTTTGCAGTGGTAATTTGTAACCAAAAATACCTTTTATGATGTGCCAGAGAAGAAATGTTTGACTTTGGCCTCTTGGTATGGAATTTCCTGTATTGCTCCATTGTATCTTCTTTCAGAATGACCAAAATTTCCACTGCACTCTACTCCAGTTACTGTCATTTGTGTGATGCACCTCAAACTGTTGTTGGTACAAGTTTTTATCAAGCAGAGCAGTGGAAAAAAATGGTTAGGTGCTCTTATTTAGCATTATCCATAGGTTTCTGCTGACCTATTTTCTCAGTATTTGGGTTCTGTACTCATGTCACACCTACAACAATGCACCTGTGTGTAAGTGCACCCCTTGACTTGAGACTGGGGTGGTCTCAACAGTGCCATCTAATTCAAGTTTTCTCTGATTAGTGCTTTAAACTATGAAGCTAAGTCAACTTTTTGCCAATTGATAGTGAAGCTAATTGCACCAGGTAAATACTACTGTCACCTGCTATTTTGGGTCTCTTAAAACTGAGCTCCATTTGAGCTAGCACTGGTTCTTCACAGTTTTGAGATGAGCTAGGAAATCCACAGAAAATAATTGTGGAAAGTATTGTTTTGCATTTTTTGTAATACAGTTTAATGCAAAATCTGACATATTTCTGTTTGTAGACAAAAGAAGTTGTCATACAAAGTCTGTAATTTGGTGTTAGGACAAGCAGTTTTTGGCCATAACAAATGTGTTGCAATGCGGGAAGTTTGTTCTCCATTGTTTGTGCTGCCCTGAGGACCTCCAGTGGGATGGAACTGGTATAAGTGGAAAAGGGCTAGCCAAGCTTTAAATATGTGTTAGCAGGAACTATATCATGTGCATGTTCCTGTGGAAAGGAAATTGCAAACAGAAGTAAGGCAGTCATTCTGGTTTCCACATTTATCTTTGAGGGGGGTATGTCGCTGTTGGCAAAAAATCAGGGCTTTATGCTGGTGTCTGAAGTTATGAAAGTCTGATAATGTACATAATGCTAAAGGAAAACAGATAAAACAACATGATCTCTAGACTCCAGGAAATAGGCCTCCCAACTGCAATTGAAAATACTGCATGTTTTTTATTTCCGTTTCCATATGCTGTGATACTGCCAATACTTTTCCCATGAGCATGTCCTGAGTAGCTGGAATCATCTGATATATGGATAGGAATGGGTAAATACATTTCTGTCAAATTTTTCCATTGTTTCCACATAAAGTAGTATGGGGTGGATTGAACAAGGAGTAGTATTTTTCCTATTGTTTAATACTATTTTTTACAATAAATTCTGAAAAGTAGTCACTGTCTCTATGTTGGTCCTTTTTACCTGTCAGTCCAAGTGGTAAATTACGGTGCAAGTTTCCCACCGTGAAGGACTTCACTTGGAAGCTTGGATCCATTCCTATATGCATACTTCCATGGGCACTTTCTAATGCTGAATTTTTTTTCTCCCTTAACTTTATTCTGTGGTGTCTGAAAACTAATTAGTATAGAAACTTTATGTGAATCTTTTGAATGAAAAAAAAATGCAAAAATTCAGATGACAAAGTAAGTATATCCCTGGAACAAATCTGCAACAGCACCCATGTTTCTCCATCTCACCTTTGTTTTCTGTTTTTTAATTTTTTTTCCATTATGAGAGGAGGGGAAACAAAGGAGGCTGGTTGCTAAAAAGGAATAGTTTTGGTGTGTCACCCTCTCCCTGACATGCATACATCTAGCATTTCAGTTGATGCAGCTACAGTGCAGTTGTGCCTCTTTTGGCACACTAAATTTACTGCAAGTCATTGCTTGTTTAGTGTAAGTGTGTGAAGTGAAAGCAGATACTGTTAGACATAGTATGTGATATTAAACAGAGGTCTGTCTCTTGTCTGTCCTAGCAGCTATCAGGGGGAATTAAAAAATGTTTATGGCACAGTTTGAAATGGATGAGATGAATTTCAGCACATTGCACTGCTTGGCTCAGTGACATTCTGCCTCTAGCCATGGAATGAGCACACAGTGGCCACCACTTTAGTCAGCTCCTGCTTTTATACAGTCATTCATTATTTTAAAACTACAGAGTCTGAAAAGAGTACTTTTTTTCCCCTAGCAATGTTTAGAAGTACATGCTCTTTCAACTAGTACATACTGGTTCTAGTGATTTTGAGATTTAAATTTTCAGTAAGGCAAGAGAAATTTTTTTAATGGCAGACATGATTTCTAAACTTCAGGCTGCCTGGCCATAATCAAAAGCTGTGAATAATTTCTAATAAGGAGCAAAGTGTATGTGTGGTGTATTAAAACACCAGCACAGATGGGAAGTAGCTAATGGCCTGAAAACCTCCTGCTCAAGGCAATATTTTCCCCAAAAAACAATTGCACTGTAGCTATTTGAAAAGTGACAGACATTTATCAGCAAAACAAGCTGCTAAACAAGCAATGGCAGTTTTCCCATTTCTTATCCCATTACTCTATGGAGCTATTGATACGCTTGGTCTGCAGCCAGAACAGGACTACATCATAGCAGATGTTTCACAAGGGCAGCTCTGCGTGCTAAAAATCATCTCTCTTTCTGGAATCTGCTTTCTCAGAAATTACTTTTCTTTATGGGTTCACTTTTTTTCCTGAGTGTTAATTTTCAGTGAGGAAAAACGCACCCGCATTTAGCTTTCCAGAACTGCCAGAGAAGTTATGCAAGAGAAACTTCCTGTTGATAAGACACATATGTCTGTCTACTTAAACTCCTGCTTACTTGGATGTTCAGTGAGTTTATTGAAAATCAAAAGAAAAAGAAAGAAAATAAACCACACCTTTTGTAATATTTAGCATATTAGGTGCTTTATAGAATCCAGACCAGATTCTGGCACTGCCCTCAAAGAGTTTGCAGTTTAAGAGTAGGCAGAAGGTCAGCCAAGACAAACAAAAGGAAGATGGTAGAAAGGGGAGGGGATAAAGTGACAGGATTTTTACCAGAAGACAGTCTGTCTGTAGTAGTAGGGTGGTTTACCACTTCCCATTTTGGAAAAGAAGCTTGTCCAAACTTATGGAAGTCTGCAGTGTGACAGTAAAGGGTTAGTTGGGAAGGGTGAAGGCAGTGGAGAGGCAAAATGGAAGGAAGTGAGGTAGAGACAAAGGGGGGAAGAGTGGCAAGAAGTGGGACAGCATGGAGGAAGGGCAGGCTGAGCCACAGGACAGCGGGTGCACATGCAAGGAGGGTGGGACTGGAGAGGACGTGGGACAGGAAGACAGCCCTGCAAGGAGTTGGAAACAACCCTTTGAAACCAAGTGACTCAGCTATAAGAGAGACTTGGAGTTGACCAAAGGAACTGAATTTAAAATTACCACAAGGTCCCCAATGCATTGATCTAGTCTTGGGCCATAAATAAGGGGCACTTGATTTCCTTTGCAGCTGAGAACCTGCAGGTCCTAGGCTGAGCAGGGTTTGCAGGCTTCCAGTCATGCAGTCACTAATCAACAGGCTCTCAGTTCCCATATGACCCAACTTCCCATTCACATTACATTCACTCCCACACTGGTAGCCACAAACCTTGATGTTTGAATTGGCATCATCTGCAATTGTTAGAGACACGGTTAGATACAGTTTTTAACATAAAGGAATGCTTACGGTGACCACAGTTTCCCCTTGTGTGCTGTTTACGTGTCCATTTCGCTGGCATTGCTGCTTCAAACCCCTCTCTGTTTCTTCCCTTCTTTACTTGTCCTTTCTCAGGCTGTACTGTTCTTTTGAGCCATGGCCCATGTCCATCCCATGGTTCAGTCCTTTCCATGTTTAGCTGGAATCCTGGGGTAAAATGTGTCCGTGCAGGAAGAGGAATCGATCAGTTTCTTAGGTAGGGTTGTCTGCTTGCACCTCCAAATTTGGGAGTAGTGCTCTGACTCTGAGGGGAGAGGTCTGGTATTCCTGCATTCGGATAA
Source organism: Pyrgilauda ruficollis (assembly GCF_017590135.1). NCBI lineage: Eukaryota > Metazoa > Chordata > Aves > Passeriformes > Passeridae > Pyrgilauda > Pyrgilauda ruficollis. The sequence goes on along the minus strand of NW_024508213.1, from coordinate 57,748 downwards.
GGCCTGGTGCGTATGTCCTACAGCAGCCGTGGTGCCGTGTGTCAGGATGGGTGGGTGGCTGGGCAGATCTCATGCTGCTTTTGCAGGTGAGTAAACCTTGGTTATTCTGAGGTTTGCAATCATCACGAGCCAAGGAAAATTGCTTACAAACATGAAAGAAGGTTCTTCTCAAGTTCTGAGGAAGGTTGTCTTTCAGGAGTATGATTTCCCACAAATTCTACCTCTTTTTACCTCACCCATCATCCCTTTGAAAGGCCTATTTGCAGAATGTAGCAGAAGAGACTTGCTGATGACTTCTTCTGGAGCCAGTTGGTGCCTCCCTGAACGCTGGCCAAAAGTGATGTGATGGTTCCTTGTTCCTTTCTCAGCTCCTCCCACAGGCCAGGCAGGCTGGCTCTGGTGTCCCTTCAGCCATGCAGGGGGAGTGAATTCTGAGCCTCCACTAGTGGATTTTGCAGACCAGTGACATGTGGGTTCATCCTCTTTTTTTTTTTTTTCCCCTTAGTGTTGTTGTTTTCATGTCATGCAGATGTTCATTCCTCCTAAAGAAAGACTCTATTGTGTGTGCTCTACTCCTGCACAGCCACAAAAGGTCAGATGACTTCTTGAGCCTGTCATAAACTGTTTCTTGGCAACCAATGCAGTGCAGGTTTTGGGGTACATCTTGGGGTACAGCTTTGGGCACTTCTCCCATAGCCCTGAGCTTTCCTGCAGGCTTGCAAGTCCCTTTTAATCCAGAAGGGTCCTACTAGTTCCATTAAATTCTTCCTTAAGGTCCTCTCCTCAGATGACCCCAGCAAGAGAAGCTGAAAATACTGGTCTGGAAATTGCCCAGGTTTTTGTTAAAATGAATCTTTTTTGTGCTCAGGGACAGGCCCCAGGGTGGCAAAGGATGTGCTTGAATAGTCAGTTCTGGGAGTTTGGATGTCATGGGAACATTATGTCCCAGGAGTCTCCTTTTAGGAGGGAGTGGGGGTTGTTTGTCTCCTTGCAGCAGGGGCAGTTAGTAGGTGTGTTTTATTCTGCACCTCGTACCTGGAAATAAAGGTGACAGGCAGCAGCTGCCAGGGCTGTGAGAGAAGATGAGTAAGATGAAGCCATAAATCAGTAAATCATCCAGGAGCCTGCAATAAGATGTGACTATATAACCTCCAGCCCTGCGACCACCAGAGCAAGCCTGAGCTCCTTCTGCTCCTGAGTCAGCCAAGGCCAGAAGCTGCGCCACCAAAATGCCACGGTCACTCGCATGGGCACGTCTGTGACCTGCCACAAGCCTGCATTTACCTGTGCCCAGTGAGCAGGGGATAATATTGGAAACGCTAATGTAGAATCTCCTGCTCGCCTTCATAAAGTCCTGATGCCTGTTATTTTATATTTACTATTTTATTTGTGGTTTCTATATCTTTTCTGGAGGGCATGAAGAGGAGGGCAGAGCATGGGCAGGATGTGTACTAACACCTGTTTCCTTGCCTCCTTCCCAAGCCTTTTTTCCACCTTTTTCAGCATAGCCTCTGCCTGTGATGGCTCCTGGTTGATGGGCTGTTGGAGAAATGTTGCTTTGCAGGAGCAAAAAAGCCCAGCCTTAAGGATCTGTGCTCATTTGAGCTGATCAGGAAAAGCAGGGCAGCTATAAACCTTTAATTTATTTGATAATACATCCTATAACTCTCTGTGTTTGCCTTCTTACTAGAAGGATGAGTATTTGTCAGTTACTGGAGAACGTATAATTTTTCTGCCACCTAGTGTCCAGCCTCTGGAGTGCTCAAGCTTTTGGCTGTGAGTAACAAGTTATTTATTGTTTTCTCTTTAAGTGCTTATAAACATAATAAGTGATGTGGTGTAAATTTCATTTTTTGACTGAAGTAGGTCTCTCATAGTAATAATTTTTACTCTCTGCATACTCTACTATTTGGAAATTGGGGGAATACCAGAGAATAGCATATTTTTATTTTATATCTCATCATATGTGCATATGGTGTTTTGAAGAAAGATAAACAAAAAGCCATGAGAAACTTTGACCAGGTGTGTTCTTGCAGATTTGTGAATTATACAAACGTTCTTATTTGAAGTAGTACTTTGAAGGAGTCTATGAGGATTTATAGACCAAAGTTCTAAATTCCTTAATTTATGTTCTAATCATGCTACCCGTACAAGAAAATGCAAGCCTTTTTTAGCTGTTGAACTCCTGGTATAAAATCAAATGCTCCTGCATGTGTGAATGTGCCTCTGTGTTTCCCTGCCCTGACTGTTGTTGTAGTCACAGAAACCCCTCAGGTAGAAACACAGGAGGCTCCAAACCCACTGTGTGTCTGCGGGATAAAAGTGGCTGTGCTGCGCTCCCTGAACAGAAGGGAGCTGGGGTTGGTGCTTAAGTTCTGAGACATTGCCCAGTTTGTGCTAAAGGTGATTTGGTCCCTTGTGTTGTCCTGGGCCTTCGTCTCTCCCTTGCACTCTGCTGCTCAGGGGTGTCCTAAGCCAGGAGAGATCTGGCATGCACCACAGCAGAGGGATGATGAAGCATTAGGCTTTTAAAGGGGATAATACAGCCATAGTCATCACTTGGATTGCCCCAGTGGAAAGGCATTAAGAACAATCACAAAATTGCATCAATTGCATCAAATTGCATCAATTGTAGCACTGTCACCCTGGAAATTCTTCTAAAGGTCATTCAAGGGTAATTTTAGGTCCTTCTCCTACAGGGTATGATCTCCACACGATACCTACTCTGGGACTGAAAGCCAGAGAACAGTGTAGATCTGTTCTTACACCCACAGTTCCTGCCTGTCCTGTACCCAGCTCCAGGGTGGAGAGCTGGCACACTGGAAAAGATCAGGTGAGGCTGGTGTGTCTGGACACATGGCTGTAGACATCTGTTGCTACCCAGGCATTCTGCAGTACAAAATTAGCCCTGTTTTATGTTATAATGTCACAGTCATATCTGAGCATCTTTGGCTTTTTGTAGCTTAGCTGGGGGCCAGATACCTCATTAATATAAACTGCTTTCTGGATTACAGCCATGGGAGGAAGGAGATGCTGGTTTGTTTTAGAGCAGTTCCTTTGCCTCTGGAAGATCACAGGTTTCAGAGGGATTTCCATCTTTTTCTGCCACAGCTTAACAAAGACAGATTTCGTTTGTGAACCTCTGAATGCTTGGGACCCATGTACAAAGGTCAGAGAAAGTTTGAGTCCTCTCAGTCTTTATGATAAACTCCAGTGAGATTCCAGCTGGTGTCTTAGTAAAGAGTTTGAAATCCCCAGCTTCAGCAGGGAAGGTAGTGGCATCCCTAAGCTGCTGAAACTCAGCAGCTACATCCTGCAGCTTTCCCTCAGGTCAAAACTCAAAGCTCTCCCTGAGGTCATCAGGAGTTCTTGGAGCTGAGCTTGATGCTCCCTCTGGGCAGCTGGAAAACTCAGAGACAGGCAGCTATGAAGGTGTCTCTGAAACTCGGCTGCCCTTCCCTGGCCTGCCTGTGGCCCTGTTTTTCTGGTTCTGATCTCTTTTGCTTTTGGAAGTCACATTTTATGGTAGGGTGTTACCATGGATGTTTGCTGATGCAACACCTGAAAATGGGATAACTGATACATGAGTACGTACTTGGATTTTTGCCTTATTTCCTGTGCACTTCCCTCCCGCTGCCCTGTGCATGCATGTGGTGCATACACATAGAAACGTGGAAAAGAAGGTGAGCTGTGAGGTGAAAAAGTTTGCTCATGGTGAGATATCCTCTGCAGTAAAGGCAACAGGTGACTAGAAAATGTGCAGAAGAGCAATATGGACCTGCAGAGTGACAGGATGGGAAAACAGACTGAGAGTAGGTAGATGTGAAGCAATACACAAGGAAAAATAATCCCCGTGGTCCCCGCTTCAAAATACTGGGATCTTTTTCCGTCGCCCTGATTTTTTAAGATTTTCTAAGCCTTCTGATGTTTGCATTCTTGTATCAAACTTTCTCACACACTTTCTGTAAACAACTTATTGTTTTGCATTCTTTTATGGAGGAGGGGAAACTTGACGGACTGTTGGTTTGTCCAGTGTCCTTGGAGAGGTGGCACTTTCACCCTCCAATCCACTGTCACCTTTGGAAATCTATAAATGTTGGAGTCAGAAAATAAACTCCCCTTTTTCCTGCCTTGAGAGCAACAGCGTGTCTGCATCGTGTTGTCCTATAATGACATTTTTCCTAGAAAATATAAATTCAGTGATTGTTAGTAAGCAAAAATAACCCCAGTCTTATGTTATGAATTTTGAGGACTAGGAATGAAAGCGAGAATATGCTGTATAAATGTAACTGTATGAATCCCTGGGTCGCCTGCTTTTGAGTGTGACTATGATCCTTTATCTCAAAAAGGATATAGCAGAACTGGAAAAGGTCCAGAGAAAGACGCAACGGATGACTAAACGCAGGGAATTGTTTCTCTGTGAAAGGAAACTGCAAGTCCAGTGAGCTGGATAGGGAGGGTTTAATAGAGGCCTACAGAGTTACATGTGCCATAAAGATGGATATGGAGCAACCACTCACTGTCTCTGCCAAAAGAAGAATGAGACACCATCAACTGGAGCTGGCCATAGCCTGACCCAGAGCAAGCACCAGGAGCTGTGCCTTGCACAGTGGATGGAGACCTGGGGAACCCTTCAGATGTGGATGCTGTGTGGGCCAAAAACTGGAGCGGTCACAAAGTGGGGCTGGGCAAGTCCTTGGAGAGTGAGAGCCACTGCAGGCTGCTGACTCAACAAACCAAACTGAGCTGAGGAACCCCCTGAGATGCTTTGGGCTCAGGCTCCTTGCAGGTGAGTGCTGTGTTTGGCTGTAGGGTGGCCCTGCTGAGAGCTTTGCCCCCCTCCCTCAGCATGAGCGAGTGCTGGACAACCCCTGGAGGGGCTGAGCACTGCAACCAAGACTCCAAGAATCTGGGGGAGCAGCCTGTACCCGAGCCAGCTGCTACTGCTGGTGTTTTCCTCCTTGTCTCCCAGCAGAAGGGTGCAAGAGGTCTCTGGAGAGGAGACCTGGTCTCCTGCCCAGGCAGTTGGAAACACTGGGGAGGAGGGTGTTGTCAAAAAGGGCTGTGTCTGTGCTTACACTCTCATGTTTTTCAGCACTGGAGAATAGAGTTTAAACAAGGTTTCCTGGGCCATTGAAGCTGAATGATTTCTACAGGAGCAAGCCATGTCTTAAACCTCTCCCCTAAATCTCCCCCAGGAGACAGGTTGGGTTTGTCATGCAGGGTTCAGGGTGGGGAAGAGGACACAGCTCACAAACACAGCAGGACATGGCCCAGAGAAGCAGTGGCGATCCAGACCATGGATGTAACATGGGCACCTCAACTCAAAGCTGCTGCTGAATGTGCTTCTGGCACAGCTCTATGGTGCAAAAAGAACCATGGTAGCATCTCCCTGGCTTGACCTGAGCTCCTGCCTTGCCACAAAACTTACACTGCCTGAGCTAATGCAGGTTTTGATGTCAATGTCCTTAAACTGTTTGTCTCTGCAACAGGCTTGTATTGATTTAGGTTAATTTGGTTACCAAAAAAAAAAAAAAAAAGGGTTGTGCTGATTGCTCTAAATGGATTAAATAGTGATTTTAGTTAAACTGATGGCAGGCTTGTGTGTAGACAGGGCCTGGAGCTTTGTAAGCTAATGACTTGGCAGTAATGCAATGGGTTTTTTTAGACAGCTGAGACCAAGCTGTTGTTTTAAATACAAGACCATAAGTGTTACTACTGTAGTAAACAGTCCCCAAATGTGATAGTTTTCCACTAACTTGGGCTCCTTCTTAATCCTGGCTGATACCTTTCCTAACTCTCACTTTCCTGATAATAATTTGGCAAGTACCTTTATTCCAAATGGACTTTGCATTAAATCCAAGTGCAAAATATGGAAAATTTCCAATTTTTAGCAAAAGTTTCTAATTTCTGCTCACTTTCCAAGCCTGCTTATTTTTGCAAATTTTTTTTTTTTTTGTCAATGGAAAAAGTTTGTCCTCTTTTTTCATAAAAATTCAAGTAGAAGAAAAATGCAAAGGAGCCTAGCTCCTGCCAACAGCAGGGACCTTTCTCCACAAGAGAGCTCTTAGTGGAGGACAGGTCCAGAAGCAGCCACTGTTCAATTTCTTCACTCAGAAAAATACAAGGGTGAGATCCTAATAAAATCATAGAGGGGTTTGGGTTGGAAGGGACCTTAGCTCTTGGGCATTATGTATTTTGTGCCCATATAATCTCAATGGGAAGAAATCACTGTATTTGCATGAAGTCTTTCCTGCCTGCCTCTGACACCCCCCCTGCCCCCCAGCTGAGCTTCTGTCAAGTGAATCTGCCTCCACAGGTCTTTTCTCCACCAAACTGCAAATACCATTTTGATTCATCTGCTTCCTCTGTTGATTTTTTTAATCTTCAGGTTGGGACTGAAATTAGAAAAGAAAACGACTCCAGACAAATGAGTCACTGAGCCTTGGTTAGCTCTGATCTGGAAGGAAGTAAAGAGTTCTGAGATACTGAATAAGCCTTAGCTCAGAAAACAACAGTCCAAACAGGTAGGCTGTGAACCTTTCCTGTCATAGGCAGGTATGTGGAAGCAGAAATGAGAGGAGCCTTCATGTCTCAAAGCACAGAGAGAGCAGCAAAAAGGAAGAGCTCAGGGTTACCAACTGGACAGCAGCTGGAGACCACAAATCTGAATTATCCTGAGAAATGAGTACATGGAAACCAAACATGCTAACCAAACTAAGCATGGAAACCAAACTAAAACATTTTTGGCAGATGTTTCTATACCACTAGCCCAAGCCATAAACTTGCAGTGTGCTTGCTTGTAAGCTGTGGTAATAAGCATTGTGGAAGCCATCTTCATCCTCAGTGACCACCTCACCAGAGCAATCTGTCAGTCCTTTGTATGTGGCTCTAAGCCCCAATGAGCAAGACTCAGGGGGTGATCACTGAGACATCTTATCCAAGGCTAGAGGCTTGGGGGTAGAGATATTTGTCAAATAAAAATTACAGGTCATCTTCCTTCCTTGAGCACCTGAAATGTAGGTGAACAAATCTTAATCAAACTGACCAAAACATTTGCACAGAGCTGATGGGGCAGCTAGACTGAGAAAAAGGCTATTTATCCCCTCCTCCCATTTGCCATCTGGTGGTGTCTGAGAGCTCCAGAAGACAGCTCCAAAGCTGTTTCAGGCTCACAGCAAAAAAAGCTGCCCATGAGGGATGAATGCCCAGCCCTGGAACGCTGCCCTCCCTGGGCTATGAGTTGTAAAATAAACTCTCAGATCACAACGGCTGGCTTTGCTACAAAAGACTACAAAGCTCACAATGAGTAAAAGAAAATCCTACAAAATCCTTCTTCAGACTTCCCTGAGCCTCTTCCATGAAACAATTAGTGGATGCTCTTGTTTTGAACTTTGTGACTCACTCCTGTAATTCAGTTGTGGCCTCTGATCACTCAGTCACTTAATTCGTGGCAGGGAAACAGGCAGTTGTGAGAATTTCCTCTGTGCCTCCCTGGGCCTCCTGCTGCAGCTCTGGGCACATTGGAGCCTGGATGCTTGCTTCCCAGATGTCCAGGCTCCCCCTCATGAATGCTTCCTCACGGCACCAAGTGGTGAACAGGAAGGTTTCTCAAAGAGAAAACACATCTCACTGTGTTTTATGGTACTTAATCCAGCTGCAAGGGTGATCCTATTATCAATGGTCTAAATAGTTAATTTGTGGCTTGGCTCTACCAGAGTTTTATTTGTAATTTGGTATCTTCACAGCAGGTACACATGTGTGCACCATTGTAAAAACTCCATTAAAGATAATGGACTCTATCAAAGCAATTACACTGGCTAATGTCTCCCACATTCTTTTCTATTAACCGTACTTAACTTTGCCATTCAGCAGTACATTTACTGTTATGAACCAGTAAGTTACTTTTAATCACTGGGTTTGTATAACATGCAGATTTGTGTAACTTTCCAAGTACATTTTAAGTATGAAAGACATTTAACAATTAAACCAGAGATTTCCAGTACACGCTGAATATATGTGAAGGCTTCTCTGTGCTTATGTTACTTTGGTCGTGCTGAGATAATTTGGAAAGCAGAACAAGGAAAAAGTACTGAATAATTTGCCAACTATTCAACATCTAAAAGAGAATTGAAAACAGAAAGCTGAAAAATTCCTCATGCTGGTACCACACGTCAGAAACCCTGCCTTGCGTCTGCTGAACAGTGCTGTATGTTTGTCATGAGGAAAAAACAATTGTGTTCTCTGGCTCCTGACTACCAATTGCTACATTTCTGCTGTTACCAGGAATGGCAGAAGGGGCCGTCACAGAGTGACCCTGGCAGAGCAAACTGCAGTGTCCTTCATGCAGGGCTCCCTCCAGGCCCTGGCGGTGGCTGAGCCAGTCACTCTGGTGGCCTTGGGCAGTTGCTGCTCCTCTGCCAAGGCACAGGAATGAGCTTCTTCACGGGATGCTTAGGCTCATCACTCATGTGCTTTTGACTTTCATCTGCTTGACCTCTCAGACACTTTTAGTCCCGTAGTCTCTTTGCTATTTCCCTTTGGCAGTTGCTTTCTGTCTTACAGCTCATGTTCATTCCTTTCTATTTCTTCCCCTTTTTCTATTTTGCCTTCCCTATTCCTCTTACTTTCCCCTCTTGCTTTCTGCCAAACCATATGCACCGCTCTCTCCTTTTCTGGTTATTTTTCCCAAGGGCTGAATCGCAGCAGTTCTGTTTGAGTGGCCATTTGTATAGCACAGAGTAATCTCCTAGAGTGTGGGGTGCTAGGCTGAGGAAGGTGACCTTCCTTGGTTCCCTCTGCAGTCAGCTGGAAGACATGGGAACCTCCAGAAGGTGACTCAGGTTTTGAGGCTGTCATAAGATCTTGTGAAGACTGATGTCCTCTCATGAGCCGCCAGTAAGGCAGACGAATATCCTAACTTACAGGCTTTGAATTGGGGACCCAATTTTATTTAATACAAATCCTGCTTTTGCAGAGTTTTGGCACACGTCAGATGGACGAAAAGCACAAATCAGGGGATCTTCCCTCTAACCAGCATTGCCCTCCCAGGTGCCAGACTCCTGACCACAGCCTGGCAGTTAGGAGAAGTGGCATTTGCAGCACAGTGTCTGACAGAGCCTTGCAACAACCTTCTCCCATCCCGGAGTCCCATGTCTGCTATAGACAAAGCATTTGATCCAACTTCAAAAAGCCAAGCAAGCACTTTTGCTCCTGTTCCTTTTTTTACTCTAAAATAAGTATCGTGCAAGGAATAAGGAAATAAAAGTGAAAGGGGAAAAAAAAAGTTTCATTCTCACACAGCTGTTTAAAAGCAGGCATCTGCACAGTTTCCATGACTTTCATTTCACCAGGACAGTGTTTCCCAGGAGCTAACTTCAACATTTTGAATGGAGCCACATTTAGCCTTTTCCACAGCGAATCACACAGGAGCCATGAACTGCAAATGCAGTCTTATCTTCATCCAGATATTTGTTCTCTAAGAGAATTTTCCAGTTTCCTGTGATCAGACCAAGAAAATACGAGTGACATTATAACAACTCTCCCAGAGCATGCTTCGTTGTATTCTGAGTTTGCTGACAAGCTGTTACATGATGAGAAGCGGTTTTCTCTGTAGAAGTCTGGTCCTATGATTTGCCTGTGAGATTTTGTCACTGGCTTCACTAGGATTTCACCTCCAGTGCAATTGCAACTTGTTGATCCAAGAATGAAAAAAAATTGTGGAAGTGGTTTTCTCCCTCCCATCCCTGTGCATCTCTGCCCTGCCTTCCCTTATAAATACTTGTGGGCCCAAGGAGGGATGAGTGCTTCCTTCATGAATATCCCTTGTCCCAGGGCAAGCTCAGCAGGACATTCCTTCCCACACTTTATGCTTCTCCACAGATCACTGGGGCAGGTAAAACTGGGTCCACATCCACCTGTTCTTAGGTCCAGATAGCTGTTTGGAGCATGCTTTGCTTATTTTTATTACTGACATAATAAAATGAGGTGATGGACAATTCCTTGGCCTTGTGTCTTACCAAGGTGGCTGCTGCAGCTCATTACCTGCCCCCTGAGTGTGCAGCTGACCTGGTGCCTTTGATAATCAAATTTTCATTAGTCTGCTAAGCAAAAATGCTGGCATTGAGCCACAGGCAAGTTGTAAAGCTAGCTGAATAATTGGAATAATAATTCACTCATATTGAATGTGGTCCATTTAAAGGTGGTGCTTATTTCCTGAATGGAAATTAATATCTTCTAAGGATTTGGTTTAGATTACTTCACTGCATGGTTTACTTCAGCCTTATAATTTTGCCACTGATACATAAAGTGGGTTCATAAATAGAGCAGCAGAGCCTTGGCTGTGCTCAGAGGTAGTGCTGTGCACTAATGTAAATTGTAAATGTGGAGCTAGAAAACGTAACAAGCCCGGCTGGAAAGCTTCCTTGTATTATCTCACAATAATTGTTTCCAGCCAGAAGTGATATTTTCTATAGTAGAAGACAGGTTATTTATATTATTTAGCCTAAAACTGTAATAACATCCTCTGGCAAAAGTATTATCTGATGGTGTCTGAAATGGAATCAGCTTTCCTTTTTTCAGGCATTAATAATTGAAACATTTGTGACACCTCATGGCATTTCCTGAAATGGAGAATAAAATGGGGATGACTTTTTAATTCGTATAGTTTACTTCTTAAAAAGTAGACAACCAGAATTTCCTAGAATTGTTATGTGTGGTTTGTACCACCAACCAGAGAAATATTTTCTTTTACAATTCTGATCAGGCAGAGACAGCAGTACCACCAACCAGGACTGGCTCCTGGCTTAGCAGACAGGAAAATACCTGCGAACAGGCAAGGCGTGTGAAGGTCACAGAAGAGAGTAGGTTTTTTCCCGTTTCCTCAGAAATGCCTGGATGCCTGCTACATTGCCCATCTGCACATTCTCAGGCAAACCCTACAGAAGTGAGGATATGGGCTTTCAATCCCCAGATGGCAATCCTGCTTTAGTACCCCTTGGATTTCTGGCATGCAAGGGAACATGTCTTACATATTAGAACTTTCAATGCTGTGAATTTCTGTTTAATACATTATTTAAGTGATCCTTCACTTACAAGGCATGTTAGTATGAAAATGGGAGAAAATGGCCTTGGGACCCACTCAATCCACACATAAGAATGGATATATACAATGGCCATTCTAAGATGACATGTTAAGGAAGTAAGGTTTATTTAAATGAATAATGCCAAATAATGACCACTTCAAATCCAAATACACATGTGCTGTGAAAAAACTCCCACTATAAAAATGACAGCTCAACAGAAAGTAATTCCATATCCAGATGTAAAAAAAATTAATGCAGGAATGGTTGTTTACTCAGTAGCTGTAGTGTAGTGTTTAAACCCCAGTTTGTGACAAGCAGTAGATACGGAACAATGTGAGAAATAAATTTGAGGAAATTTGAGATTTGGGGTGATTAATTCAGTAAAAAGGACACTTGATGAGAAAATATGTTTATACTCTTTTTAAATCACTAGTGTTTCTGCTTTTGTTTCTCACAGTTTTGTTCTTAGTTGAACTACTGACATATAATTATGGCTGGTTCACACTACTGTGAGTAAAATTCGTTTTTAAAGCCTGCAGAACAGCAGTATGAATCCTTATCTCATTTGTTAGTGATCAGGTACCTCTCGGGGAAACTTAGTTCTTTTCTTTGACTAATTTAAATTTATGGGAAGTCATTCAGTCAAAATAAACATCGAAAGGCTTAACTCTTTTTAATTGGATACCACTGGATTAGGACTTCAAAATTTTTGATTATTAATCCCATAAATATTTTTAATTGAGTGATAATGAGCTATCAGCTTTACTCTTGTTTTGAAGCCTACCATGACACCAGTTGAATCACTGTCTTTGGAACAGGACCAAAAAATGATGCCAGGAAAACCAAAGAACTGTTCTGCCACAGTTGTATATGAATAATGAAACAGAAGATTCTGGAAAGTGAAATGTATTCACCTGTAACAAGAATCACAACAAAGCCTCATCGTTTTCTTTCAGATTGACATGAGTTTGTTTTAAAAAGCTGTTGGGTTTTTTTTTTTAACAAAATCCTAGCTTAGCTGAAGTTTCTAGGAGTTCTGTGGTTTAGTAACTGAGTCTGGGACTTTTACCTTTCACATTAGTCACCTGTATTTATTTTATTTCTCCATCTATTAGAAAGATTACCTTTATTTTAATCACATCACAAGGCGTATTCCAGAGGTATTGTAAGTACCCATAGACTTAACTAAAGCACAAATTTAGAACAACTCATTTTGGATAGGGTATGATGGTGCATCTAAACAAAGCACTGATTAAAGCCATGCAAAAAACTTTTTGCTTCAGTTCTGTGGATGAGCTAAAAATACATATATTTTAAAGTTCTTTGCATATTAACCCATGATACCCGTGCTTTTTTCTGGTTTTTGATGGAAAACAATAATTTGGTGATGAACTTCATCATTGAAAGTGAAATGAGTTCTGGTTTTGGACAATTGGGTTCTTTGCCTCACTGCGCTCTGCCAGCCCGTGCTGCTGCTCTACACCGGCCACTCCTTCCCACCCTCCCACCTCACTGCAGCTGTCCCAGTCCATGCTGCAGCCATCCTTCACAAGATGCCCTGAAAGTGGTTCTTAAAGGGAAGGAGAGAGGATGAGAAGAATAGCTGGAGAAAAAAAATCCATATTAGAACATGAGCATGATGGTTTTTACTCTTCTGATCTATGACAGATGCCACAGTGCCACATGTGAGCCTAGCTTAAAAAGATCAAGATGTCTTGATGCTAAAGAGATAAAAATGAATAAGTATAACATATCTGGGATTTCCTAATTTTTATGCCATGCAAAACCTTCTTTTTTTTTTTTTCTTTTAATTCGATTTGAATTTGCAAGTAGAGCTGGCTTCCCTTCAGCAGCATGTTTTGATGAATACGTTATTTACTACTGAAGCATGAAAGATCTCTGGTGAAGCAGTGATGGGGCAGAGAGGAAAAACAAAGATGAATGCAAGAAGAAGAAGAAGAAGAAGAAGAAAGGCAGATTTTGCAGCTGAGCTGTGAGACGAACCAGCGGTCACAAGGGACAGAGCTACAGGAAATCTGCTCTTTATGGCAGCAGGTGCAGAGGGGAGCTCCCATACCCTGATGTCAATTGGAAGCAAAGGTACCACACAAAGCAGCAGCTATGTGTAGATAATGAGAAGCTGGGAGGCCAAGACAAGCAGTGAAAACGGGTCAATTTGGAGCTTGCACGAGGGCTCAGGAAGCTGTTTGAGTAGGAAAGAGGCAGCAGCACTGCCTTCAGTACAGAGATGGTTTGTTAAAATTTGCTGTGATTTCTGATGCAGCATGTAATGCTGTAGCTTCACAGTCGCTTTTAAGTGGAGAAAAGTTTTTAATGGGGAAAAAAAAAGTTCCTAGTTCATTGAAGAGCCAATGGAATTCTCCTGCCAGCACAAAGGCAGGAGCATGGGGAAAGGGAAGGCAGGCACAACTGGAGAAGTAGTGGAGGGAGCAGGCAGGACAATTTCTTTTGGCGGCTGTGCCTGTATGTTCCATTATAATGAAAAATGGAAATTAAGAAATAGCAAAATTCTCCAGCTCCCTCCTAACTAATCTAAACTAGAAGACAGCATTATAGTATCCACTGTTATGTATGCTCTTCTGTGTCATTTCTTACACCAACCATCTCAGTCTAAATACTTAACTACTGCCTTAAAGTGCATTACGGCAAACGAGCGGGGTAGATTTCTCTACATCTCTGGATGTCTCACTATGTCATTTGAATCAGGCTTAGGGTTATGGTTATAATTAGTTTAGGGCACAATTAAAACAGCATTAAAACCCAAGTATACTATTCTTCTCTACTAGCATTTGCTTCAGAAGGGTATCTGCACCTTTTTCTCCAGTTATGCTTAAAGTCTTCAGTAAAAACTATCTGCCATCCCCCTGCAACTCCTTTCCAATGGTCTGGCAATTGAATGATCATGGCTGTCAAAAAGCAACTCCTTTCTGGATAAAGGAAGAGAATGTCATGTTCTGTGTACACACTCACACATACTCCCGATTATCATCTTAGGTAATGGATTACAGTCTGCTGAATATTCTATTGTGGTGGGACTTTTTTGTTTAATATACACTCTGATATGAAGTACACATGAGGTAAGGCAAGCTCACCTGAAGCAGAAGTGGTGAGGTTTGGGATAAACTTTAACTCTCCCAGTAGATTCAGAACAAATGCAAAGAGCTCACTAGCAGGGTTTTTTTCCCTGAGTACATCTCATGCCCTGCTTCTTCTAAATATTTGTTTTGAGACTATGTCCGTTTTGGTAGCTTTGTATTGATCAGTGTTTCCTGAACCCCTCCTGTTCACCATATAAGCAGCTGAAACAAGTCTGCTGCTGATGCTGAGTTACTTGAGGTAGCATGAACAAGAGCTGCCTGCAAAGAATTGCAGAAGGACCTTGTGAGGTTGAATAACTGGGCAATCAGACCTCAGATGAAATTCACTGTGTGAATTGAACCAGTACCTACCAGGAAAGAAAAATTCCTAGCTTCTCTTTTCATATAAGATGAAAAGCTCTGAAATTATCACAGCCCCTGAGAAGGAAACCGTGCTATGAATTACATATCAGAAAACACAGTTAAGTGTGTGGCTGCACTCAATCAAATGTTACAGACCACTTATGAAGGAACACAGAACAGAATAGGAAACATGAAGAAGCCACTGCAGGAATCCATAGCAGACCTGAACACTTACTTAGTCCCCTCATCCCAGAAAGCAGAAACAGAAAAAAATTAGAGAGGGGCTGTGTACTAGGTCCGTCTGATTAGTTTAGCACTGCACAGTTTGGAAAATGGACTACATTATGAGTTAACACAGGAAATCATCAGGGGCACAGACACATTGGGAAAAAAATATTTTTTCAAGCACAAAAATCCAGGAGCTCACAAAGGCAGGGAGCCATAGCCAAACTCAGAACAAGTGCTGGTGCCTTGTGCAGCAGGTGAGACCTGGGCAGCCCCTCACCCGTGGATGCTGTGTGGGCCAAAGGCTGAAGCAGGCTCAAGGTGGGGCTGGGCAAGCCCTTGGAGAGCTGAGAACCACGGCAGGCGACTGACTCAGCAAACCTCACTGAGCTGAGGAGCCCCTGGGCACACATTGGTCAGAGGGGGGTGACACAGTCCAAAGGGGAAGTTTTGTGGGTGCTGCCTTGTTCCTGCTCTTGCTGAGTGAGCTGCCCTGGCTTTGAGCTGCAAGGCTGTGCTAGATGGGCCATTTGTCTGCACCCGTAGAGCTGCCCTTTTATGACCAATTTCTTTCTGAAGGATGGGAGCCAGCACTGACATCGCTTGAATCAGATGCACTGCAGCAAGGCTGAAGGAAGAAGGATGTGTGGCTATTTTTGGCATGTGAGGCACAGCTGCTTGCTGTCTTCTCTCTCAAGTCAGGAAGGGCACAGACTGGAGCAGGAGGTCAAAACTCTCTTAGCATGTCCTGTATTTCTTAGTAAATGGACTGAAACCAGAGAAAATCAGTAATATGACAGTTGTTAGATAAATCTGAGTTTTTTTTAGCAACTTCTCTGAATGTTGTGAAAACTTCCTTGTGCACAGGATGGTGTATTTAACTTACAATTGCATTTCCTGCATCTGAGAAGGAAGGAGCATTCTTGAAGACTAGGATGGATGGAGGCCATCTGGAAAACTCTGATTTCATGTGCAGGATTAATATAGTGGATATGAGTGAAGCAGGCTTAACTTTAGCAAAGTTAATAAAAGCTAGTAGTAGTAGGCAGTGGGCACTCATAAGCTTATATGAAGCTTGTAATTATGAATAACAATATAAATAATACTGTCACTAGAGAAATACTAGGGATAGCAAAAATGATGTATGTGTTAAGTAGGGAGGAGAAGATACACTGGAAATGGTGGAGGACTAAAATTACCTAAATTACAAAACAGGAAAGGGGATTTTAGCAGAAATTCATGTTGTTCCAATGAGATGTAACAAGGAACTCTTTCATCGGTTCCCTTGGGCAGGCAGGCATTCAGTCATCCCCACGAAAGCAAGGCTCCATTGTGCATAACAGTGAATTTGGAAGAAAAATGCCATAAATTTGAACATACTCTCTTCCTCCTCCTTCCCCCAGCTGTTACTTTTAGGCATGACATCATGGGGACATATGGTTTGGAATATCCCTTGGGTTGTTTAGATCAGGCTGTCCCAGCTGTGTCCCTTCCCAGCTTCTTGTGTACCCCAGTCTGCTCACTGGCAGGGCAGTTCAAGAAGCTGTGTAAGCACTGCCCAGCTAAAACATCCCTAATTCTGGTCACAAACCCAAAACAGAGTCCTAAATAAGCTACTATGAAGAAAATTGCCTTTATACCAACAAAACCCCATACATATACATAAATTATAGCACCTTTTAACAAAATGAAAAACTCTGTGACATAAAGATATGTGGAGCCATACAAAAGCAATGAAAATACATACATAGAATTCACAGTACCACAGAATATTCTGAGTTGGAAGGGACCCACAAGGATCATCTAGTCCAGCTGCTGGCCCTGCACAGGACAGTCCCGAGAATCACACCATGTGCCTCAGAGTGTTGTCCAAATGCTCCTTGAGCTCTGTCAGGCTGGTGCTGTGACCACTTCCCTGGTGAGCCTGTTCCAGTGCCCAACCACCCTCTCGGTGAAGAATCTTTTCCCAATATTCAGCCTAAACCTCCTCTGACACATCTTCAGGCCATTCCTATGCGTCCTGTCACTGGTCACCGCAGACAACAGATCAATGCACTGATCTGCCCCTCCTCTTCCCCTCACAAGGAAGGTGTAACTGCAATGAGGTCTTGTTGTGATAAGGTACAAAATGATGACACAGACACTGCTGTTTTCGAGGGGAACAAAAAAGAAGAAGCTTTATTTTCTGATTCCAACATTTATAGTTTTCCAAAGGTGACAGTGGATTGGAGGTTGACAGTGCCACCTCTCCAATGCCACTGGACAGACCAAGGGTTTATCAATTCTCTCCACCTCCATGAAAGAATGCAAAACATAGATTATTTACAGAACTGTGTGTGAGAAAGTTTGTTGAAAGAATGTAAACATCAGAAGGCTTAACAAAGTTTTACAAAATCAGGGCGACAAGGTCTCTCCTCAGTCTCCTCCAGGTTGAACAGTGTCCTCAGCCACTCCGCATATGGCTTCCCGTCAAGGACCTTCATCATCTTTGTTGCCCTCCTCTGGACACTCTCTAAGCACTTTATATCATTCTTTTATTGTGGTGCCCAGCACTCACACGAGACTTGAGGTGAGGCTGCCCAGGTGCAGAGCAGAGCAGGACAATCCCCTCCCTTGCTCGGCTGGTGATGCTGTCTCTGATGCCCCCCAGGACAGGGCTGGTCCTCCTGGCTGCCAGGACACTGCTGGCTCGTGTTCAACTTGTCATCAACCAGGACCTCCAGGTCCCTTTCCATGGTGCTGCTTTCCACATCTCATTCCCCAGACTGCCCATATATCCAGGGTTGCCCCATCCCAGCTGCAGAGTCCAGCACTTCCCCTGGTTGAACTTCATATGGTTGGTGATTGCCCGGCCCTCTGATTTGTCGAGGTCTCTCTGAAGGGCTTCCTGACCTTCCAGGGAGTTGATAGCTCCTCCCAATTTTGTATCATCTGCAGACTTTCTAAGTATTCCTTTAAGTCCTGCTTCCAAGATGTTTATGGCTACTTGAAGCCAATGAATACCATAATAGCTGTACACGTCTTGCTAAATTCAGTGAGTATCTGACATGCAAAACAGTGCATGAGTAGGGCTCACAGTCACATGATGGCTCTGAGACAAAGCAATGCCCAATATGGTTAAACCTGAAAAAAAAAATTGTTTTCCAAGAGTATGTTTGGTATATATATTTGTTGTTATGCTGGGACCTGTGAGATGGAAGCCATATATCTGTATGTGTAGCATAGGTTGTGTCCTTCACCAGGGGTGAACAACCCAAGATATGGGTTAGGGGCTGAACTGATGGAAAGCAGCTCTGTGGAGAAGGACCTGAAGGTCCTGGTGGACAACAAGCTGTCCGTGAGCCATGCCCACACCCAAGTGGACAACAAGACTGATGCGCTCCTTGGATTCATTAGGAGGAGCATTGCCAGCAGGTCAAGGGAGGGTATCCTGCCCCTCCAAGGAGCCCTGGTGAGGCACATCTGGAGTGCTGTGTACAGTTCTGGACTCCTCAGTACAAGAGAAACATGGAGCTCCTGGAGCAAGTCTAATGGAGGGATACAGAGATGATTAAGAGACTAGAACATCTCCCCTGTGAGGAGAGGCTGAGGGAGCTGGACCTGTTCAGCCTCAAGAGAGACAACTGAGAGGGGACATTATCCATGTTTTTAAGTATCTGAAGGGAGGGTATCAAGAAGACAGAACCAGTTTCTTCTTAGTGATGCTGAGCAATAGGACAAGAGGCAATGGGCAGAAACCAACGCACAGGAAATTCCACCTAAATATGAGGAAGAACTTTACTCTGTGAGCATGGGGACAGATTGTACGAAGACGTTGTGGAGTCTCCCTCACTGGAGATACTCGAGAACCATGTGGACACAATTCCATACCATGTGCTCTACGATGACCCTACTTGAGCAGAGAGCTTGGATCGCTGCGGTCCCTTCCAATCCGACCGATTCTGTGATTCCCTGTTTCCTCTCCCGCCCAACTTAAAGCTGAAGACCTGCGGGAACAGAGCCCGCACAGCCTGGGACCACTGCGCGGGCGGGAGCCCGGAGGACCCGGGTTCCCTGGGGCTGTGCGTGCGCCCGGCCCAGCCCCGGCGGCACCGCACCGCACCACCCTCCGCAGCCGGAGCCGCAGCCGGTCCCGCCCGCCGCCCTCTCCTTCCCCGGGGCGGCGGAGCTGCCTCGAGCCCGCCCCCGGCGGGGAGTGGCCGGGCCAGGGCCGCTTTCCGCCGGGCGCGGGCCGGGGCTCGGCGGGATGTGGCGGCCGCAGCCGCAGCCCCGGCCGGGCGGTACCGACAGGCGGCGCCGCGGCGGCGGCGGGCACGCGGCGGGCGCAGGTGAGCGGGGCCGGGGCACCGCGGCTGCTCGGGGGGAAGGGAGGAGGCGGAGGGTGCCCGGCCGGAGAGCTCGGCAGGAGCCTCTGAACGAGCAGGGGGCGTGGGGCACCCCTGGTGGGGCCGGGCCGGCAGCGCTGCTCCCCGCTGCAGGGGCCGGGCTGGATGCTGCCCTCGGGCTGGGAGTAGCGGCAGCTCTTGGGAGTCGCTTTGAGTATGGAGAGCATGTACTTGGTGGGGTTTTTTTGGTTTCGTGTTGTTTTTTTTTTTTTTTTTTTTTTTTTTTTTTTTTTTTTTTTTTTTTTTTTTTAGGTTTTTTAAACCCCTGGTATACTGGCATTTATTTCAGTTAATGCAGTCTAAGAAAGGGTCTTGCGACTTTGAGATAACGTAGCTATAATTTTTGAACTCAAAAAATAAGATACTTTGATTTCACTTCAGCCTGTGTGGGCGCAGTTATAGTGATACGAAGATTAATGGTTTATTTGGTGTGGTTTATTTGTTTATTTTTTAAATAACCAACTGCAAAGATGGAAGTAATGGTGCTCTTAGAAAAGTCACCTGTGTTATCTCTCCTGTCCTGGCTCAAGGAGGAAAAAGAAAACTGCCATCTCAGCGGACACTCTGTGTGTATATGCTTTTGTAAATAAATGAATCCTACAAGACCATGACCTCTAACGTGGGTGAACTGCTCTCCTTTTCTCTCAGAGCAGTAACAATCAGCTGGTCCAGGCTAGGGCTGCTTATCAACGGTGGTGATGGCAAAAGGCTGGAGCCACGGGGAAATTCTGGAAAAAAAACACTTCACCTTTCCCAGGACAACTGGGAAAGAAAGGTGTACTTCTCACTAGGTGTGTCTGCTGTCTTTTGAGTTGTTTGGGATACGTGGTTCTCCCAGCTCCATGAGTCCACCAAGACTTTCTGCAAACACTTCAGTCATCCTTGCCAACAGTTTAATAGGAAACAGCTCATTCCTGTTTTGGTAATCCATATTCATCTTTGTGTACACGTGCTTGAGTAACTTCTTGCTATGCTTTTGAATTAATTATGCTAGCATTTTAAGAGTTCTGCAGTGAAGTGCTTTTATAATAAAGACTTTCACAAAATATGCTGCAGAAGGTATAGCAGCAAGTGCTGCTGCTAATTAGAAGTAATGATAGTTTTCAAAGAAATGGGTGAAGTCCCCTGGGATGCATTATCTCTTGTTTTGTCCTTTCCTATTGGTTCATTTACTTGCTAATTTGCTATTGGCCTTACAGTAACTCCTGAAAATGGGAAAAGTTCTACTTATTAAAACTTTTCTTAGTGTTTGAATACTAAAGTCCCTTTAATGATGTTGTATGTTCCCCTATCTCATTGCTGAAGTTGAAATTGTTGTGGCTCATTCTGGGAAGACATTGACAGTGGTTTTCCAGTTGAAGCCCTATTCATAGGGGTTCTAGACCCTTATGAAACTGCAAAGTAGGGGTGTTTAAAATAAATATGATTTAAAAGATATTTGATTTAAAAGAAAAAAAGCCTGAGTTTAGAGATTTGTGGTTACTTAAAATATTGGGATCATGGCAAGTTGAAGGAAAGTACAGGAACCACCAAATGTTTATGTGCAGTGTTTTGTATGCTTGAGATTAGGCCTGTATCCAATATGTCTTTTTTTCTTCCCACTGCTTGATACTATCAGAGTTATCAATTTTCTTTATAGCTCTCTTTGAGATTGGGCACCAAAAATGACATGTTCTCATACATGACATTGAAGATTACAGTGCAGCAGCACTCTGAAAAACAGTCAGAGGCAAGTATTGTATTGCCACTGGCTTCCTCCCTCTTTAAATTTAGATAGATCATCCTTTGTTCTCGTCAGTAAAGTGAAGTCAAAACTTTGGGCCTAAGCTGCTTCTGGTGGAGTTGTAGTGGGTTCATGTAAGAAAAGAGGATTTATTAGCATGAGGATAAATTAATTGTGATGAACAGGAGGACAGAAAGCACTGCAAACAATGTTTTGTAGTGACAAAAGCGAAAACCCTGAAGGTTAATTCTGACTTTGTTCACAAATTAGGCACACTTGGTTAGGCTTTTTTTGCTCGCCGTAGCTTGGGCCTTTGACAGCTACTGAACCAGCTGACCTTTCAAGTGCGATTTACTCGAGTGTGTGACGCCTCACGGGCGCTCCTCGGGAGTTATGATATTTTCTTTTCCCATTTTAGCCTTGTGTTTCTTTGAGTGAATCCCTCTTTCTAATTGAGCAGAGACAGGCTGTGACCTTTTCTGGTTTTGGCCATATTGCATATTAATGAGTCCTGTGGAAAGGGGTTTTCTTACCTCCTTTGCAGTATTGTCCTCCAAGGTGAATAGGAAGGGACCTGCAGAGTTGCCATAGTGATTTCCAAGTTCATCCTTAGCATCTTGTCTCTCTTTCCAGAAAGCAGCCCTTTCATGCTGCGTCACTTAGATTAGGGTTGAACCTAGGGTATGTTGTAATACTATTCAATATTCTTGAAGGAAAACTGCTGCAAAACCCTTATGTATTCAGAATGAATGCGCCCTTTGTAAACCAGCAGTCACATGAGGAAAACTTGGCCCTCTGGCACTGAACAAAGGCTGCTGTTCCTATTTTAAGTGTGGTAGTATCCTTTTTTGAAGGTGTTTCCTTAATTCTGTGTAGTGTTTACTATTTAGCACACCATGTAATTTCCTTTTTTCTTCTCCTTTACCATATAGGTGTGGATTTAATTAAGAGCTCACCTGAAAAATGGTTTCAGGGAGAAATATCAAGCCTGCAAGCTACTGATGCTGTGGAAGCGAGGATCCACTATGGATGTACTTTGTTTGCTAAACATAAGTTTTCTGTATGGAAATTGAATTAGCTGTTGACATGGAGTTACTTCCCTATTTATTGATGCTGAGAATGTGAAGTGGCTTAATGAGTAATCTGAAGTCTGCAGGCAGAGGGGTGAGATCATGTGCTTTCCTCAAGTAGGGTTTCTTTGTTCAGTGTGATTCCTTTGGGACTTGCAGAATTTGGATCCTGCCTCCCCTTCGTACGTACTGTAAAATGCTGCTTTCTGTGTTTCAGACCCTCCTTCATCTCACAGCCAAGCTTCCTTCCAGAACACCTCTTATTATCTCTGTGTGATATATCTCTAATTGAGGCCCAGCTGTCTAATGAGCGTGATCAATTGTGCTTTCTGATTTTTCTCACCACATCCTCCCTTCCCCTCTTGCTGCCTTACACACAGGTCTCTTAGTCATGTCACACCGCTGTCAGGATAAATTTACCAGGTCTTGTTACTCTGCTCTTTTTGCCCTCTGTCACTCTGTTTATTCATAACACTGACAAGTGTAAAAAAACCCCAACTAAATTAGACTTTACCTTGAATAGTAAATATTTACTACGTAAACAGCTGTGTACTCAGAATAAGGGTTGGAAAGTGGAAAATATCTTTTCTTAGTACTGCTTAGTTAGCTCCTTTAAAGTTGTATGCACTACCTGTGTTTATAGATTGAATGAAAGAGCAACCAAGTCAGACCTACAGCTGAACAAAAATTTGTTAAACACCCTGTATGCTCTTAGATTATAAAAACTCTTTGGGAAAGAGCTGTGTGGGAAAAGTGGCTCCTTGAAATTAAGAGCAGAATGGATGTGGCATATGTGACCTTTCTCTGTTCTCTGCAATGGCTGAAGAGTTGGTTGTTTGGAGGGGTTTAATGTGCTTTTGATGAAAGTTTTCCTTTGCTGGGCTGAGAGGTCAGTGGGGCAGGAGACCATTACAGAGGAAAATCCCTTAGTAGGGAGACTTTGAGGCAACCTGTGGAGTGAAAAGTCAAGACGTTGATAGTGAGTATTGTAAAACTAAATAAAATGAAAGGGTTAGTGTCTGTGAGAGAGGCAGGAACTGGGAGTTGATACCATTAGATACCATTTTCTGAATTGTTTTGCAAGTCTGCAGATCTGTGTAAGGTGAGGGATGTGGCACTGGTGTAGCTTTTCAAGACCCTGCTTAATGGTGAATGATAATATTAATGGAAAATTAGAATCAGATAATAGTGATGTTTTGAATGTGTCTGTAGATAATGAAGTCTGTCAATGGCTTCACAACTTTATTGATTAATGGGGTGAGCACCACAGTCTCTAGCTCAGCTTATCTGACAGCAACTTGAGTGTAAATCACCATCTGATGATGGTGAAAATCATCAGATTGGTCTGAAAAATATGTTTTAAGCAATAAAGGAAACAATTTTTAACATCTTTTTGTTTTGCTTTTGGGAAGCCATCAACTCTCCAGAGAGCGTGGGAAGGGGAAGAATAGTTTTTTTCATGATAGTAAACTGCTTTCTTGCTGTTTTAGTGGGATACTTTAAGTATTTTGTTTCTGTTATGGTGGTAAGCATTCTTCCCACTGACATAGCGGCTTAGTCTTACAGGTTATCATTACTGCAGATATGCAGGCACTTGGAGTGGTGCTGGGGGAGATTACTTGCAAGGCCAAATGCTTATAGCCACAGGCTTTTCCTTTATGTTGTGGCTATCTAATTCTTGTGGTTGATTGTTCTCCTTCCTCCACACATAAATGTTCTACTTCAAGGAAACACCATGAGGTTCAAAGAAAGGAGCATCCCTGAGTCTGTTCAGGGCGGTAAATTGAGGTAGCCTCAGCTCCATAAAATATCTGAATTTTTGTTTCAAGAGCTAGGCTGATCATATAAACTTAATTTCTCCCTTTGTTAGAGAGTATGTCTTTGGGGACAAGAGCTTTCCATTCTCTGTTAGGATTTTGGACAAAGATGGTTACTGAGGCAGAAATGAGATTGAATTTCATGGTGCTGGTCTAAGTTTCAGGTGCTTCCTGTTGCTAATGGTCCGTGGAGATAGTGGTGATGGAAGGGAATGGGCAGCGCAGCTGTTTGCTGGGGCTTGGCTTTTCCCATTGAATGAGTAGTGCATTAACCCGTCAGTATTTGCATTAATAGCTCAGACTGCCTGTGTTGCATTCCCAGCTCTGCTCCTGAAGAGCCATAGGCACACCACTCCCAGGAGGGTGTGACATGCAGCTGCTGAGTTGGGTGATATTTTACATTGCTGTAGTAACATTTCCTTGCTGTTAACATCTTTTTGGTTCTGTGTCTATGGTGGGAGCAACGTGCGTAGGGTACTGATAGCTGTGCTTCGGCAGTGGTAGGGGCATGAGGTGCTCTTGGATGCCTTGGATGGTCCCAGGCTGTGCTGCCACTGTAGTGGGACAGCAATGTTTTAGCAGGGCACCATGCTGAAACTTTGCTCCTGTCCTGCCAGAATCCTTGTTTAGGAGAGCGGGACATTTTCATTTGCTGAGAGCAGTGAAAATCTTGAGGAGACCCTCACTGAAATTGTGTAAGAAGGATCTGATTACTGTTGCCTGGGGTGCAGAACCAGAGCAGCTGATCCTCTGTGTAGTTTCGCTCCCAAACTAGTTAATAATCAACAGGTATTGTGTTTCCCTTTCCCCTGGAGAGCCTGAGCATGGTCATGGTGAGAGAGCTGCTGTAGTGTTCCCACACTTCTGGCCTGCTGGGGACTTGTACAGACTTGGCTGGGAGAGAAGAGCTGCTTCAGTTAATGGTTTCCTCTGAGCAGACCATTGCGACTGGATGTCTGCTTCCTGTGAGAATGAAGACTGGGGGGAAATCCAGTTTTGCCAGGGGGTCTCGAGTTGCTGTAAGCTAAGAAAAGATCAGCTTCAACTTCTTTTTTTTGTATGCAGTGAACACTAGCAGTAGGGTACTTGTTCTTTTAGCTAATTGAGAATTTTCCTACTATGGTGCCAGCTTTTGCCAATGACAGAATTTTCCATGGGATCATCTGTTCCAGGGTCAAGTTAGGATCTATTTCATGTTCACAAAGCCCACCTTGAGTATAGCTATGATGCAGATTTTCAGGAGTAGATTTGTTACTGTCTACCTTTGTGAGGTAGGACTGACAGGTAAAAACCAGCATTGCTCTTTTGGGAAGAATAATCCATAAGACTTCTGATTGCCCTTTGTGAAACCAACTGGCTTGCCCTTTTGTACTTCAAGGCATTGTGTTTATCTTTTAGAGTGAGGTTAGTAAGGTTTTCCATCTTTCAGTTAAATAGGCAGTGTATATTCATGTCATTCACTTTCTGAGTTAATTTCATTTTATTTTTAAATGATTTATCTTTGTTACAAGTAGTGAGCATGGTGTGTAGCAGCTGTTTTGCTGTGTTTCTGGTGAGGTTGGCATGGCACTGAATTTCTTGATGTGAGCGTCCAGACTTTTCTCCTGGATCTGGATGCACATGCACTTCTTGTGTTACTGCTCCGTGTGCTGCCATACCCTAGTGAAACTTTGTGTGCTTTGCCTAGGTGTAGCACAGTTGGAAGCTGGAAGCCTGGGTATTAAGTGTGACCCTTGTAAGTTTAGACTGGCTGTGGTTTTAATGCTGAGAGGCCAGTTTAACTCTTCAGTGCAAGCTATGAGAAGGACATAGGGTTGCTGTCTTTCGTGCAGGTCTCTTAGGACTAATTGTTCTAGGTGTTAGTTGGCTAAAGGTGATCCCTAATGGCTTGGAAATCATTGTATAAAATTCGAGAGGAGTTTTTAAAAGGATGATTACAAGGCAGGGGGCAAGTAGAGAATAATACCAGGAGTAATAATAATCAAAATCAAGCAGACCAGGTGAAGACAATGCTGAGGATATAAGGAATTCTGGGTAGCAGCCTGTGTACATATTTTGAGCACCAACATTGCTAAAAAGTGGAAGAAGAAAGAGACCAGCCCCCTCAAATTTCTACCAAACTAAGAAGAAGATATAGAAATAACTGTGTTTGCTGCTTAATTCAGTTACAGATAAGGTATAAATCTCTGGCACAGTTTTGGCTGATACATCTGTGTGGCAGAGTATTCAGGTGTGACTTTTTACATGCTCATGTCATAATCAGACTTCACGGACTGGATAGGGTAGAGGCAGTATTCCCTGGGCAGAAGTGGTCTTCCCCCTTCCTTTGCTGGGAAATTTGTGAGACAGGCAGGTTTTGCTGCAGCTGTTCAGATGTGATGTCAGTTTTTTTGTGTGTAATGCCCTTGGCACTATTTAAGGGATTATGTTTTTGAAAGGCAAGTGTCTTCAGAGAGTTGTAGTCTCACAGATGGCTCCATCTTGTCTTCCAGTTGGCAAGCAGCCTAGGAATAAGTATCAAAATAATTTTTAATACAGCAAAGAGAAATGCTTGCCAATGTTTGTACAGCCAATAAAAAGCCTCAGTAATAAAGATTTTGTGAAATAACTGCGATAGATCAAAGTGACATTTAAGTGATGCTCATGAGCATCATTTAATTGCCAGCTGACTGCTAAAGGCCTGCTGCTGTGGAACAATTGGAGTTCCTGTGTTATGCTTTAGTGTATCTGTCTTGCTTAAGGCCCTGACCATCACCGAAGCTTGTAATTTCCCTCTCTCTGTGTGAATGATGGATGCTTAAGTGCTGTTTGAGAACTTATTTATTTCTAGTAATCAACTTTGTTCTGAATTTTCTTTATAGAAAGTGAGCTGTTTTCAACTTCCAGGATGTGATGGAACTATTGTTTGCTAACTTCCCGTGACTCCTTTTTGAAGTTATAAATGGGAGAAGTTGCTTTCTTGCAAGGTTGGATGCATCTCCACAGATGAAACTCTTGAACTTTTGTTGTGGGTATAGTTAATTAGTGAAATACTGCAAGTCCTGAGACATGTATTTAAATCTTAGAAGTATGTTAGGATAGTTTGGGTTCGAGGGAACCTCAGGTGATTTCTGGTCCAATTCCCTGCTGAAAGCAGGACTGACTCTGGGGTTGTGTCAAGTTGCTCAGAGCTTTTATCTTGTTGGGCCTTGAAAACCTCCAAAGATAATACAGCCTCTCTGGGTAGCCTACTTCACTTCTTAGCTGCCCACAGGGTGAAAAAGTTTTTCTTTGTGTCCAGTTTCCCATTTTTGATTATGCCCATCTCTTTCTTGTCCTGCCCCTCTGCACTGCTGTGTATCGATTGCTGTCATCCTCACTATTGTTATGTGGCCTCTTCAGAGCATTGCTACTAGAAGAGGGTAATTAGAGTAATTTCTAACCTCTCAGAAGTCTTAGAGTAGCACACTTGCATTCTTTGATCTGCTTTCGTTCCTACAGCATAAGATAGCACTGTACTTCTGAAATTTACTGTGGCTGCAAATATGTCTTCATACCCAAAGAGGGCATTCTAACCTTAAAGATGTTCTTAGTTCTGCCTTGCTGGCTTTCTCTGGTACAGTCCTTGCTTATGATCCAGACTTTAAGGTAATTTAAGACATTTCATATGTTTTTGTTCGGTGAAGCACTATGACACTTTTATTGCTCAGAAATGAAAATCTCAGTCTTCTCAGCATCTCTCATGGTTGTGTTGTCATCTCTTTGTTTTTGTAAGGCTAGTCATGTGAGGTGTTCCTGCTCACAGAGGGCTGAGAGAGAGGATGTTTTCTACGTTGAGCAACTATGGCAAGTACATTCAAAATATTGTGAGTTTTCCTTTCTGCCCAGTCAGGAGGAAATTCAAAAGGTTTCCAACATAAAAAGCACTGTTTTGCTCAGTAGTTAAAGGAGCCTGTCAATTAACTATCTATGTCTATAGACTATCTTAGTGGATTTACTTGACACAGATATTTTAGAAATCTATTTTCCAGTCTCAGATCTCAGATTTGTTTAGATTTGGAGTTCAAAAACGTAAACAGGTGCAAGTTGTTATAGACAGAGTCCTCTAAATATGATGTTTGTATTTGCTTCATGTTTCTGGTGAAAAATTTAAGTTAACCTGAGGTTTCCAATAAAAATTCACCAGACAGAATAGCATTATTGCAGGATCTGCCTCAAGGGGACCTGCAACTCTTAAGGTTTCATAGCTTAGATAACATGAAATTCAATCTGAGTGCTTCTTTTAAATCTCCAACCTTTTCCATGAAGACAGGAGTTCTAAAGGTACAAAGCTTTAGGTGTATTCTGATAGTGAAAATACTTAGCTGTCTTTCAGGAGTCCTGTGTTAGTCCTTTGTTCTGTCTTGGGCATGCTTTGTGGCTGGGATAAAGTTGTGTAGTTTCTCATATGGTCTGCTTCAACCACAAAGCCAATGCATCAGATTACTGCTGTACCTATACTCATGAGATCGAGTGTCTCTGAAATTCATTGCTTTCCTTGAAAGGAAGCTACAGCAGTTCTGCCTGCCACTTCTTAATACTTGTCAGGAGTATTGTGTGTAAACCTGAAAGTGGCAGAAGAAATTCCTAATTACACAGGGACCTATCCCATATACTTGAAAGGATTTGCAAATATGACCTACCTCACACAGGACCCTGCTGATCCTGGATTATGAATTCAGGTTTTCTAAAGCAAATAATATTGCTTTAGAATTGGAAGTAATGAGTTAACAATCTGTATTTATTCTGGAGAACTATCGGAATGACACTCAAACTTTTCCTCTGCCAAGCTTTTTGTTGCTGAAGCAGATCTGTTCAGGTGTGTGTCTTTAACACCATATGGTATATTCTGCACCTTCTTTATCCCCTTAAAATGCTAGGATGGATCTGGAATATATTGACCTGAAAAACTGTTCACTGGTTTATTCTTTTAATACAGAAAATATTTTTGAGAGGTTTGATTTTTGTGTTGACTTATTTATTTATTTAACTTGAAGTATTTTGCTGAAGACTTTGTTTCAGTGCAATATCCTGCAAAGTCCCTGGCACCCAAGAAACAAGCTATGTCATATAGGGGTACAATTTCTTTGAGGATGAATGCTGTGCTTTCGTTTACTTTGGTAATAAAAGTAGTGGGTAAGGTTCAGTGAAAGGTGGCAGATACTGTGTGTTTGTACTTAGGGAGTGGTACTTAAGTGAATCACAAACAGCATGTGACAGAAATATGTTAAACTTCTGGCAGAAGTCTGTGCTTTTGTTGAGCAGCATAGACATGTGTTAGTAAGAGTAGCCTGTGTTATTAGCTAATGTGTGTTAGCCCAGGGAGAATGTCAGAGTAAATTGTGACAGGTAATTGTCTTGATTTCCTAGGCATGAATAGCAGTGATTTACAGTCAGGGGAAAGAAGCTCTCACAAGAGTGTTTTCGCTGAGATGATCTCTAAGGGGATGAATGAAGTCAGTGTGCCTTTAGAGTGAGGTTTGGTTTAGATTGTCATACAAGCTCTGTGTGCTGTGAAAGATGTAAAAGAAACCCTCAGCCAAAAAGCTGAGCAACTGGAGGGAAGCAATGAAATCAATGAACACAGCTGAAGTGGGGATCTGCTTCTTTTAAATGCACCTGGGGAAGCCCAGAAAATTCTGAGCCCTGCTGATGGGCAGTGTGAAGCAGGAAGGCTCTCCACCTAGGAAGGGATGGAGTGGGCTGAGGAGGTGGAAGGCCTGGAAGCTCATATGGGGAGGATTTCTGGGGGTAAGTTGAGACATGCTTGTTTGCTGTTGTGAGAGAAATGCTGTTAGGGGAGCTGGAGGGAAGCTTGTGCATGTTGGGGTTGTGACCAAAAGGAAAGATTGGAAAGGACCAGAGAGGCTGTATTGCAGAAATTGGTATTGGGAAAGAGAGTATCTCTCTTTGGCTTGGAACACTATTCAGGAGCTTTATGGATGGTTATCGTTCTAGGCTGTGAAGTGTGACCTGTCCAGAGTTTTTGTCAAAGCTCCAGAGCAGCAATTGGAAAGATTCTGGATCAACTCTCACTTGAAGAGAAAAGAGCCCTTGGTTTGGAAGGAGTAGCTGGATGATTGAAATGCCGTGAAAGTGGGGGTAAAAGCAGGCAGGGTTTGATGGCAGCGGTGGAAAGCATGTGCAGTGTTGATACTAGCAGAATTAGGATGGACACAAAAATGAGTGAATGACAGTCAAAGTAGATTTGTTAGTGTTGGTGATGTCCTCCCTCAGTCTAGGGTCTGACTGGCTGCTGCTTGACTGTATTCTTTGATCCTTGTCTGCTTCTGGTGGCCATGGCTTTTGAAGGTGCGTGAATGGCCTTTGGTCCCCTTGACTCTTTGGTCTGCAGTCCTGGTGTGAGGTGCACGGGGTTATTCTCAGCTCCCGCCTGGAGCTGAGCAGGCAGATCTCCGTGTTCCTGCCATACCTGGTGATGTGGGATGGAAATAGCAAGTTTGGCCTCTAGCGCCAGGGCTCCTACATAGAAAGTTATGGAGAACTAAATGTCTAGTGCTGGTGGGTGCCTCCTTTGAGTGCTCTCCAGCTGTATATTGAGGTCTTCTCAACCTCTGTGTTGATAGCTGTTGTCCCTCTGTGCTGCCACATCTGCTAAATTCTGTAGTTCAGTGCAATTACTTTCTAGAGAGAAGCTCTATTCCTTCCTGGAATGTTAATTTTCTAAAAATTTGTTTAAAAGATATCTGACTTGCTCTAGTGATTTCTGACCCACTGTATTTAGAAGGAGCTGTGATTTCTGCTGCTGTTTCAGCAATCTCTGCTATAGTATTTCTTCCATAGCCTATTCATAGATCATCTCAGAATTTCATCTGAACAACCTACTTTTCTCCTCTATGCTAGAGGAAAAGGATATACCTGACATCTTCACTTTTGTGTTCTGGGGCCCAGTAAAACAAACTTCCAGCTTCTGTTTTGTCTGTCTACAGCCTTGGGTAAGGGTTGTAAAGGTCAAGCCATATTCTCAGTGAAGATCTCAAAAGGGGTCTCATATGTGTCTTTCCCACTTGCCAGTGAAGGTCTCCGAGGGAGCTGCACTCTGCTTGCTGGAGCAGAGGTTCACCCCTCCCAGGCTGTAACACCTGCAGGCTGATGATGCTGAGCAGTCTGCTGGCATTTGGCAAGGACTTGCACTGAAGCTGCTTGTGCAGGCATTGAGGACAGGAGGGTGGTGCCTCATGGGCCACTGGAGGATCTTCATCTTGCCACTTGGAGCAGCAGTTTATTGTCAGCTGGCAAAAGTACTGCTCACACAATTGCTGCTGCAAAGAGCACCTGAGTGCAGAAATTCTGTTGGAGCTTGAAGAGCTGCAGGGCTTCATGTAAAGCCCAGAGACTTTGTTTTCAGGGGAGCAGGGAGAGAGAGCAGCACCACTTCTTTGCCTTTCTCCTAGCTACAGGTTTGCCTCATGTCCTGCGCATTGCTGTAATTGCAGTTTGTGTTTGTGCCTGATTTTGCAGTGTCTTGTATTTAATCTGCATCCTGAGGTGCTGTGCTTTCTGTGGGAATTTGGTGCTCAGCTTTCCTGATGTCTGGAGCTCCATTCCGTGTCTCTTCTTGCCTAGACAGCATGGACTATGCATCTGACAGCCTGACTGGGGCTACAAGGTGAACTTCCTTCAGCAGGCAAAGGAGGAGCATTTGTCCTGGGACTTTGATGTTACATTATAAAGCTAAAAACCTTCTGACTCCTCACCCTTGGCAATATAGGAGCTGCCACGTTGTTTTATTTTCATTATATGTGATCACTACTGAGCTGTTAAGAGAAAATTACTTTCTATTTCAGTAAACTCAATTCTGGTTTCAGACTGACTGTGCATCAGATGCTTAATTTGGAACCCACTCTCTTGGTGAAATTAAAAATTCAAATCTCCAAGCTGGAGCATTCAAACTGTGCTTGAATTAGAAAATGACTGCTGTCAATGTGCTCTCACACTTCACTTTTTAAAAAATTCCTTCTTCCCCTCCCCCCTGATGAGTTTTGTATTAGAGTCTTGCTGTAGATAATCTGACTGAGCAGAAGTAGTGGGAATCCACACTGTCACTCTGTAGACAGAGTGATGAAAGAGAAGTGTGGTGTGTTAAGTAGACCATTTTTGAAAAGAACTGCTGTGTACTGATTTCATAGCTTCATGAGTGTTTGGTGGTATGATTTTATGGGATATGACTGCAAACCCATTAAGTGTTTGCAAATTAATTTATGACCTAAGGAAACTACACAGTTACTATGCAACATCCTTGCTCCTCTATTTCTGTGTAATATTTAAAGCTGTTGTCAGATCTTGACTGAAAGAATCAGAGAGTTCTCTCCACTTAAGAGATTTGCATGGACTGCCTCTACAGACTTTTGTATTGAAACTGGGAACAAAAGAGTTTTTCCCTGGGAAGAACAACAAAACTTACACCCACACCCTACCTCCTGAAATAAGCTGTTGTGAATATTCTCTGTAGGCTTGCAACTTGTGTGTCCATCTGCCTCTTTGGAAGGTGGGTAAATTATTCTCAATAACTTAACTATGAGTTAAAAAGAAATTTGCCCACAGGTTTGGAAAAAATTGGGCTGGGTATTTTTGGGTCAGTGTCTTCTCTTATTCACTATGCTGAAGGTACCCAGTGCTGGTACTGGCTTAGTTTTCCAAACCTGGTTGTGTTCATTCTTGGGATGTTTTGTTGTTCATCAGATGGGCTGACAGGATGGATCCCTGAGCTGGGTGTAGGGTTACTGGGAAGCTTGGGAGCTGTTCTGTTAGGCAGCTGGTGGTGTGAGTTTGGCAGTTCTAGCTGGCCAAGGCAGGTATCAGTGTGTTGCGTGAAATACATCCGTGAGTTGTGTCAGGAGGTTTGGAGAATTATTGGATTGAGGCTGATCAGCCGGAGATGAATTTGGAAAGTGAGTTCTAGTAACAAATAGGTAATTAAGGAAGGGGTGATTGTTACTGACATGGGAAGTGTTTCTTATTTACCAACTGACTTTTTGGTAGACTTTTTTTTCTTTCTTAGTGTTAAGGCTAGACCAAGTTTAAACTGTGGTGTTTTTTTTTTTTTTTTTTTTTTTTTTTTTTTTTTTTTTTTTTTTTTTTTGGGTTTTAAATTTTTTTTTTTTTTTTTTTTTTTTTTTTTTTTTTTTTTTTTTTTTTTTTTTTTTAAATTTTTATTTCTTGAGGTCTGAAAAATTTGATGGCTGTATTAATATCAGCTGATGTGATTCTAATTCTAGAGAGATGTGTTGTAATTTCATCAAATGGCTTAAAAATGAGTTGTTGCATTAAGGAGGTAAGTGGCTTGATTGTGACAACTCAATGACATGCATTATGGGAGTGTGTCAATAAAAACGCAATTATTTAAACCCTGGCTAAAGAAGAGCATTCTGGCTTTTACAATGCTCAACTCTTTGAAGTGCTTTTTAGTGGAGAATGGAAACTGACATGCATTTAATGACCTCGGAGGATATGTTATTTACGACATTTTGGAAATCTAACAGTTGAGTAACTGTACCCAGTCTGTTACCTTAGAAATCACAGGAAACCTTGGTGAGGAAATAATTTGTATCATTTTATCCAATACAATGTAACTCAACAATGCTTCCCTGTGTAGAGACACTTTATAAAACTTAGGATGAACCACAGTTACAGTTAACACTCAGTAGGTGAGATGAAAAAGCTGAGCACGACCTTTTCATTTTAGGAGTTACGAAAATCTTTATTCAAAAGTGACTTTCTTTGAAAGCTTGTTTGTGCGAAGAGGTGGTGCTTGTTTGTTTCAACATAGGCCATGTTGAGATCGGTGCCATCTTATTTGGCATATTTAGTGCCGTCTTTGAAATTCAGTAAATGAGTCAAACTGTAACTGATTAGGAACATGCAGCCAGCATTTTACATATTTCTGTGACACAGGAGCTGCACAGTAATGGTTATTGTCATGTCAGATTTATCTCCAAGAATGGTTCATTTTTGTTTCTGATAGGTTAAACAATTATGTGTGCATGTTTGTAAATGATATATATGTGGAACTCACTTACTTTGTTTGTGTATAGTTTGATGCAGGTGTTTGGGACTACTTTAAGAGAAGCAACACTACAGAAATTGCTTGGAGCAGTGCTTTGATAGTTGGCTTTGAATATGACCAAATACCTTTTCTTCTACATCACAGTTACCAGCCGCAAGTGCTCTGAGGATGAATTTGTTATTCTAATACAAATGAATTGTGTATAATATTGGTTGTATTCAGATAGCTGAGCTACCTTTAAAAGTGCATCTATAATTTCTCGCTTTCAGGGAGAGCTTAAATGACCTTGCAAGCATTCTGCATCACATGCTTATAGCAGGAGTGAGAAGGTGATGGCGTCAGAGTTTCTGTACTGATCTATACAATTCTACCGGAATAACAAAAATTGAAGATATTTACACCTTTTCATCCACAGATGCTGTTAGAACATTTGGTCCTGAGCTGCCACTTTTGTGGCTGAGAACAAAGACTGATGATCTAAAATAAATTAGATGACTGTTTTGCTGTCCTTTGGTGTCAGGTTAGGTACAAGAGAATGTGCTCTTTCCATCAGGAAATGCTCTTAGGCTTCACCTCTCCCTCTTTCACCTCACTTGGTGCAACTGAGATGTGAACAATGTTGCTTTACAGCAAGAGACTGTTTTTCCCTCTGCTCTAGATCTGAACTGCTATTGTACATGAAATGTTGATCATCAGGAAAGATTGCTGTGGTGAAAGAGCTGTTAAGAATATTTCTGAACTTTCGTAATTTGAATTTGTAGTAATTTGCACATATCTGCCATTAAATATATGTGACATTGTCTTCTAAGATTGTAAAATATATATTTTAAAAATTTGATTTTTATTATTACTATTTTAAGGCTCTGCCATTTGTAGATTTCTAAATGTGTGTCTCATACAATGTTTGACACACTGTAGGGTAGGGTTTTTAAATTGCCTTTGGTTGTTTTCATTTGGATAATTTTGTAGTTAATTGCCAACAGTTATTTGATGTTCTTCAAACTGAGATGAGAAGAATTTAATGCCTGTCTTTTTATTTTGTAACAAGCCAGCTGAATTGGTGTAATTCAGTGTAATTTCTCTGACAGGCAGACAAGGCAAGCTATGGTTGGGAGGCTATGCAGAGAAAGTTTATAGAACTGTATCTTAGATAACAATGTAATGTAATCATAAGCAACTGAAATTATTCCAGTCTTGAGAAAAGGGGCATGGCACCAGGGTAAACAATGCCCAAACAGTACACCCAAGGCAATAGAACCTTCCTGGCTGGGCTTTGTGATGGCTGAGTGATGGCTGTGAGTGCTCTCTAGCTGGACCTGGAGATCAGGCTTCCCCTTATCCTTTGGGGAAGGTGAGAGTGTCCATGTTCATGTCAGTCCCAGTCCACTCTGCCTTGCTCTCAGGGGCAGCCACACTGGGGCAAAGGACCTGCAGCTCTCTCCCTGTAGCATCCTCTGGATGCCTCATGGCCTGGTCTAACTCTCCTCCTGGGCATCCAGAGTGTAACTCTGCTCTGGTATCCAGGTGAGTGGTTTGTGCTGCTGGATGGACTCACCAGGAGGGGGACCTGGAGTCCATGAAGGAGCAGAATGCCAAACCTGTCTAGAGGCTATCTGTGAACCTTGTGAGGAGCACAGAGATGTGTGGGCTGTGTGTGATCTCATTCAGGACACTGGAATTGGACCCCTTTGGCTCCAATAATTTTTAGAATTGCATCCGGTTCACTTGGTGTGAATATCTAATGCTTTGGCTGATTTAAACCTTATTTACATTGGCTTAGTTTAAATTTGGTGTTTAAAGAGCTCTAATTATCTGTCTACTTTAGAAATTCATAGTGACTTAGTGAGATCAATTTTAAACTGATTTTAATTAAACCAGAGAACCTTTTGTGTTTTTACAGATGAGCCTTTTTAAATGGCCATGGACTATATGCAGCCTTAGAATGACTCTGATGCATGACTGATTTCTTCTGCTGAAGTCAAATTTAGCCTATTGTTTTGTATATAAACCAAAAGATTTTAAAGAACATTCTGTTCAGTTTTTGTTCCCTTGCTCTGAGAATGATTCCTGTTTGTTAAGACTTCTATTAAATTACTCCCAGAACAGCATTTTGCTGTCTTTTTATAGTAGACAGGCTGATGGACTCCATGACCTTTTTTACTTCTGATTTCTGTGATGCTTTTTTTCCTCAGACAAAAGAGAATATAAGAGAGTGCTGGGATATTCTAATTTATGGTGATAGGAAGCAGAATACAGGGGCTTAACTGCAGTCCCATGGTGAGATGTGCCACTGTTCTAGTATATAGAAAATGTTTAAATTGCTTTTGTTGGAGGTTATTTGGAGAGAATGTAATGAATGTTGGGAAAATTCTCCTGGGAAGTTTCGGTTCAAATGCTTAAATTCTTATATAGGATGTCATCATAGTGAGGTGTGTATGAGGCCTGTGTTAGGAGCTGCTGAGGAATTTAGATTATGTGCATATCCATCAATGTAAAAACTGACAAAGGATTGTGATTAGAGAAGAATGTTAAATGTAAAGAAAAAAAATCAGAAGCTTGTGTTTTTGTAAGGGCTCTGTGTGGGTGATATGAATATTTCCAACACCCAGTTGGTTCTGTTTCTGTCAGTACAGGGCAGCTAATAGAGGGCATAATTCAGCTAGGCATCAGATCCCCTTGAAGAGTGATTCTGGCAAATAGGTGCAGTCAATATCTTTTTGTGTTACAAAATGGATGATAGTGCAGACCTTGTATTCCCATTGATTCTCATTGTACAGGACAGAAAAATGGAACACCTTTTAACCAGCAGTAAACACATGAGAGAATGAAAGTAGTCATCATGTAATCTTTTACCAATAATGCATATATAAAAATATACAGAAAACAATTAAATTCCCATCTCCCAATTTTAATGTTTACTGTGGTATTTTTATCTTGTTTGCGTGGGGTTTTTGTTTGTTTTCCTGTCTCTGCAAACAACAAATTTATCTTTTCATCTGTGTAAGTAAGGTATGTGTAAGGAAATCAAGTTACTGAGCAGAGGTTCCTTCTTAATGATATTAATACTTTAGTAATGCTACGAATTAATAATTTTCTAGGATTGGTGATTCTTCATGCAAAGCTTTTCCTTCAACTTTACATTTTGGACAATAGGTAGTATCATAAATCTAAATGACAACTTG
The DNA here is from genome assembly GCF_017590135.1 of Pyrgilauda ruficollis. NCBI lineage: Eukaryota > Metazoa > Chordata > Aves > Passeriformes > Passeridae > Pyrgilauda > Pyrgilauda ruficollis. The sequence continues at coordinate 20,756 of NW_024508213.1, read as the reverse complement.
TGCAGCATCTCATTAGACCGACATCTGCAACCACAGGGTTTTACAGTTGTATCTGTTATGGCTGCAGAGCCTGAGCCATTTGCTACTCATAGTGTTAAAACATGGGCATGAGCACAAGAAACTGAACAAAACCTCTTTGTGATCATGGTTCTCACATTGCGGATGCAGATTCAGTCCTATCTTAGATGTGCTTGTAAGTCTGAAATCAGTTTGGATCAGAGAAACTTAAACCGAGTTTCTGCTTCAGCGTGCTGTTAAGCAAGTTGAGAATGGAAAAGCAGAGTGATGTTGTGAATAGGGAAGATGATGCGATACATTGTACCCAGGTTTGTGTCCTGATGGAGGAGCTTGTTAGTGAGCTTGCTTAAAAACAGGTGCCAACTCTTTAGAAGGCGAATGAATACACACAGTGTTCTCTATCTGCAGTATGGTCAGTGTCTGTGTCTTGTTGAAATGGAAAACGATACGCTGCTTGAAATTTCAGAAATAGCTATTTTCAGATACCACAGTATGTTAAGCCTGGAAAACTGCAGAAACACTTACCGACTTTTTCTCCCCTCCCAGGTGATAGCCAGCAATTAATGCCAGCGGGCTCTCTTCCTAAAAAGAAGCTGGCAAGAAGACCTGGATACATGAGGCCAGAAGCTCAGCGACAGATCGAGTTCCAGTCCGCGGGTGCCTGTGCAGGGTGCAGCCCAGCAGAGCTCCAGCATGGCAGGCAGCTCTGTGGAGGCACCGAGGGCTGTGCTCTGCACAGACAGTGCCAAAATGACTTGGAGTTGCTGCGCTGTAGTGCGGCGAGTAGTGCTGTGGCTCCTGCTAATGGGGTGACAAGCTTGGCCGCTACTGGAAACACTCCAGGATGCTGTGAAAATCTTTCCTGTCACAATGGTCCACGGTCAGATAGCGCAGGGACAGGGGTCTGCCCTGCTGCCACAACAGGCAAAGGAGATGCTTCTGCTGTGTGCTGTACGTGGCAGAAAAGCCGCGGCACCAAAGTGAGCAAGCCCCCAAACATGTATGCTTTGGATCAGACAGAAGTGAATAACAACTGTGAATATCAAAACAGAGATGGTATTTCTCATTCTGCCGGTGCACAGGATAGCTTTACATCAAGTTTCAGTTTCATACAGCTCTCCCTGAACTCAGCCTCTGGAGTAAATGATGTGGAAGGCAAATCTATTGAGGAAGATGAGATTGTTCTGCATCCCAAAACCACAGGCAATCTGCAGAAGCCAGAAGAGATGGCACAAACTCATGAGCACTTGGGAGATTTGTGTTGCTCCTCCAGTTCCGGTGAAGATTTGCAGCATGAATGTGAGAGCCCAGTAAATAATAAATTACAGGACTGTGAGTCTGTCTCTCTCTTGGATATAGATGCAACATTTTCATATTCTACAGATTCCTCGGATGCAGCGTCTGCTGGCTCTTCTGTCACCTCAGGCTATGAAAGTAGCTTTACTGTCAGTGACCATAACTGGGATACTTTGATGAAAAAATATGAACCAGTGCTACAGGATTGCTTGCTTGGCAACCGCAGTACTTTAAAGGTCAGTAATCTCACTTTGTTTTTGATACCTTTTCCTCAAAACATTTTATTTGTAGTGCCAAAATCAAAGTTTACATAGGAGTTCAGATACTACAGGCTTTTGTGTCCTTTGTTCAGAGTTTTACAGTAGATCTCTGCATGATAAAAATGAGATAACAGGATTTGTTTGGTTCTTTAAAAATAGGTGATATTTTTGCAGTACCCTATTCTATGTTCTACTGAAACTTTAATCCTCTCATTTCTAACATCACACATCAGTTTCTGACTTCAGTAAGTACCATTTCTTTTCACAGGTGGCTGTTTTGTCTGCAGTTTGGGTTATACGTAGTATAAAATTAGGAGGTGATAAGAACTCTTGAAGTATCATGATTTAACAACGCTAAACTTTTTAATTGGAAATGTTGAAGTTGAGCCAAAGACTTCTAAGAATTAGGCAACTTTGTGAAAGTAGTGTGTAATCTGATAAGTGCTTTCCCCACGTGAAGACAAAGGGGGGTCAAGTCCCTCTCTGTCTCCAGCTGGGAACTGAACCTTTTTTTCTTTTCCCCTTCCACCCTAGTGGAGTAGTGGGCTGGTGAGTCAGGAGTCTTTTTGCATATATGTATGTTCCTGCATTTATACCTACAGTGTATACAGGCAGTGTCATTTCACTGTGCTCTTTATAGAAGAGGGGTGGGGAAACTTTAGGAAGGATCATCTGTGTTATATTTTTATGGTGGTAGGGTGGGCATTCTGAGCTCACCTGATAAAAGGAGTAAAGTATTGGCTTTATTGTGCACACAGGAAACCTTAATCTAGAAATTAATATTGACACAATGGATTGCACTAATTTGTTCAAGGTGTACTGAACAAATGGTAGTGGCATTTTGTTGTTTTTTGGGGTTTTTTTTTGGTTTTTTTTTTTTTTTTTTTTTAGTTGTTTGGGTTGTTTTTTGTTTTGTTGGGTTGTTGGTTTTTTTTTTTTTTTTTTTTTAGATTTTATTTTAATTGTCTCACTAGTGCCCAAGTTTCTTGGTTGCCTTTCAGAAACTCAGATCTTTGTAACTTCTCAGCTCAGACACATACCTGGTGAGATGTGCTGTATGGCCTTTAGGCCTAATGAAACAACCTGCTCTGGGGAGACTTTGCACAAACCTTCTGTTTGGGTAAGACAGAAGGCTGAGAAAGGTTTATTCTTTCTTTGCTTACCATGACATCTGACCCAGGCTTGCAGTGCTTCGTAATACTTTATTTTCATGGATGATATGTGTAGAACTCAAACTAGGTTCTCTTATTTACAGACTTCACACACATTTACATGGAACAGGTTCTTTGTTTTCATGCCTGGAATTGCAACGTGCCCATTGTCTGAGATGGTTTGGGAAATTAATTCACTGCAAATTTGGGAATGTATAACGCAATCAAAATAGGAAATTATTTTTCTTTCTTTTCAGTATTGCTTATTTGATAGGCACAAAAGAAACATTGCTATCTTTAATTTCTGTATTCATTAATACATTGAATAGAGAACTGGGGATTTGTGCCCTTAGATGTCTTTGCCCTTGGTTAGCCAGTGATGTATGTTGAATTTGAAGCACCTTCCTATTGTAATGATAATGAGTAGAGTCTCAAAGTTTTCAGAAAGGAACAAAGGCAAAGGTAGTCAAGAAAAGGAGACAATACCAAAGTTGTTAAAATTATGCTTTCTCTGTACTTAAAAAGTGATCTTCATCTGGTACACCTCTAGGACATGCCATGCTGAAGCACAAGCAGGTCTTTGATTTGCTGAGCTCTAAATGTCTCCCAGCCTGCCAATAGAAAGCACTTTACAGAGCAGCATCAGTCAGTTTGCCGTGGGTGTGCCTGGGCTGTGGTACCCAGGCAGACTTTAAATGACCTGCCACTGTAGGGCATGATGGAATAAACACTGCCAGCAGCAGCAAAGCTGTACTCTCAGTATAGGTGGTTATTGTACGTCGTGTATGTGAAAAAAGTGTCACTTGAATCATTCCTACTGCAAGCCTCTTTAAAACTCTATAAAAAGTCAGGCATAAAACTCAGAAAATAATTTATGCTGAGGGTTCAGAGCTCCTTCCTTCAATACCATCTGCATTCCTCACTAGCCTCAGAGAAAAAAGATTGGAGTCTGAGGAAACGAAAACCAAAATAAAGTAAAGCACGGAAGAAACGGGAATGTATACAGTGTTTTGTGCTTGTTTTTCTTCTGGAGCATCCTGTAGCCTATTATTAATCAAACATTTTTGGATACTTTCCTGGCTTTATTTTTTTAGTTCTTTTCTTACTAGTCTACTTTCACATACCATATTTAGAGGGAAATCCTGAATTTAAAAGCTTGATTGTCTAATTTGTGTGCTGATGTGTAGTCTTGATAACTGACTGCTTCTATTAACTTGTTGACTGGCTGTACCTGTTTTTCTGTATGCAACTTAGAGTTTAAATATGAGGATTAAATATGAAAGAGCTTCAGGGAGGAGGGAAATATTTTTTAAGATTTCTTAAGGATGTCTAAAGTATGGATTTTAGTGCTCTCCCAAGCACTTTCAGGCTTTGGACTTTGAGAATATGCACTGCTTCTTTCTCCAGGCTCACCTTTTTCAGGGCTGATAGTGGCTTGTTTGGTACAGGCCATGCATAAATTTAATAAGAACCTTATTCCAGTCTTGTAACTGCAGCTGTGTAAGGCTGTGGCTGTCATGGCAGTGAGGAGAGGACTAAACCTACCTTCTAACCAATTTCTTTTAACAGTAAAAACTTGTAAAGGTCTTACAAAATTTTAGTAAATTTAACAAAGACAATCATTAACTTTTGAAATAAAACTTTGTTGTGGTAAGTTTCTTTTGGAATGTGAGAGAGTACTTTGTATGTGGTTTGGGTATTCTTGGTGTTCTGCTTTTTTTCCTCATCGAGCATTTGCATTGTGAAAATGCAAATATAGACGTTATGTAGATGAGCCTAAATTGTGTTTTAAGGAAAGTTTTTTTGGCTGCAAATTAACATTCTTTTCTGACCCATAACATCAATATACCTGTTCCAAAGTACTCATACTGCATTTCTGTTTACAGAATAAAATGTGGTTTGCATATAGAAGTTTTATATTTGTTCTCTGCAAAACTCAGGTACAAAATTGTCAGAAGGAGCTTGGGAACACACTGTTGAGTACAATGTGACCAGAAGTTGATATCATGCTGACAGAATTCTCTAATAATCATACTTTCATTTATTCAAGGGGTGAAAAATATCCTATGATCACATGATCACCTTTGCTTTCATGAAATAATTTGTTATTCTCTGTATGTGTTTGGACTAAAGCCATGCTTGGCTCAAGTAGCGGCAGTTCAGCTGACTTCCAAATAGGTCTGTCTACTTAATAAATACTGGGCTTAACCATCAAAATTTGGCCATTGTTGTGATGTAGTAATCCATTAAATTTATATTGCATAGAAGTTTATACTTATATATTTTTTAATGCAGCTTCTTCTTAACTAACTTTTTTTCTTTGCATAGTTAAAATCCTTGATCTTACGGCTTCAGAGGCTTCAGGAAAAAGCAGTAGAGGAAGATGACTATGATAGAGGTGAGAATTGCTCCTCCCTACTCCCCACTGGTTCATGCTGCTTTTTTTCCCTCTTTCCTTCTTCCTCTATTAGTTTTATTTTATATTTTCTACATAGTAGTGGCTAGGTGTGGAAAACAAGTTCAATGAACTGTGTTGTTTATTCTGTCATATGGCAGGAAACAAATTAAAGTAGGTCAGCAGCAGGTAGCAACAGTTTTTATTTTCTTGAGCCACATCACCATGTGGCAAGGTTGAAATCCAAATACCCACCATCTGGATCAGCTGTTTTGAAGCAGCATGACTGAAAAAAACCGCAGAAATTAGTGGAAGCTTCAAAAGGAGAAAGGACAGGCACTGGCTGCTGACAGAGTGAGATTTGCTGCTTGCCACATTTAGTCATGACACTACAACAGGGCTCACAGAAATAAGGTCAGTGGCTATTACAGAAGTGAATGATGTGGGATTAAGTTGATGTCCACTGAGTTCAGTCAAATTCAGCTAGACAATATGGTGGTGATACAACTGCTGGCCAATATCTATCTTTGCATAATGCTTGCTCTTTCAAATGCCTTGGCACTTCTGATAAGTTTTGTATGTGTGCACATTAATTATTAGAGCATCTATTAACACATGTTGGGTTTCTTATTGTTCCCTGTTGTGGTAGTGTGTGTTCAGGTACTCATATTTTGATAATCTTGAGGTTCTAGGGTAAGTTCTTCCTGCTAGGTCTGTCTTCAGTTGGAAGAGACTGAAAGCATTTCAGTGAAATCTGCATGGTTACTTCAGAGAATAAGTGTGGAAAAAGACAGCTCCTTTCCTCCCACTTTTATGCTCTCAGCTTTTAGGAATTGGACAGTGGTCAGACTTGTGGTTTGCCTCTCCAAATTACTGTGTGATGCTTTGCAGTTGTGCCGTGACTCTGTTTTCCTGCCCCAAAGATGTCCCCAAGATGAAAATCTAGTGTCTATGGGGTAGATGCGTGGCACTTCTGCAAGAGTGGTTCTGTTGGCCTCTTAAAGCATGCCTGTGTGTAGGAGAAGAGTCTCTTACTGCCACAAGTCATTCTTTTAGTGTGGCATCCCCTAACGGGGAAAACCTTTAGGTGTGCTAAAATCTGAGGATGTAGTAGATATTTTTGGGTTTAGTCTCTGTCAAATAGACATTATTAATGTGTGTGCTTTACATGTGTAACACTCATAACTCTTCTTTTTTTAAGTGCCTGTGGGTTGAGCTCACAGTTGGAGACTTCCCAACAGCTGTGTACTCGGTGTGCCTGGTTACCACAGATTCCAGCTGGGATTCTCTAGGCAGTCAGCCAGTCTGACAGCAGTGTTTCAGTGTATCAGGTGTGACATCTCCATGTGATGCCATATAGTCGTTGGCCACAGGGAAAAATGATGACTTGTGTTGAATCTCACACAGAAAGCTCTTGTGTAGTTTTCCTGGGCACTGATCTTTCATCCTTAAAACAGGACTAGTTTTCTGTTGTCCATCACTTCCTCCTTTTACCCTTTTCAGTTCTACCCTGGTTATCAAGCAGGGTTAGCTCACCTCATTAGCACAGAGGGTGGTTTGCAGAATGTTGCATTAATTCCCCTCAGATAAGTGGTCTGGCTGAAATGTTATTTCACCAGGTGTTGTGGGCACAGAGAAAAAGTGATAAGGAGAATCCACAGATGGGATTACTGTTTTCTGTGGTAAGTCTGACATAAACAGGCAGAAAACATTTGTTCTGGTATGGGACTGGATGCTGAGGTGCTTGAGAGACTTTAACTTGAGTTCTTCCATCCCTTTGAAAACTAGATACTGTTGTTCTCAGAAAATGACATGCTTCATGCATGCATGCAACCAGGCATCCTGAATTTTACCAATTCCTAGCTTTTGAGTTTTGAGTCTTTGACCTGTTCTCTGTCATACTGGTCTTTGTTCTGTTTCTGATACAACTATTAACTGGTGGTGTGTTTTTTTTTTGGTTTTTTTTTTTTTTTTTTTGGGCCTTTTTTTTTTTTTTTTTTTTTTTTTTGTGTGACTACTTTTCATTATTTTCATGGAAGCTGAACTGGCTTCCTTAGTTTTCCTCTTGTGAAACACAGGCAGTGTATCTTAAGATAAGACTTGCACGGAGAAGGTGTAGTGCTGCAAGGACAATCAGTTCTGTGGCCTTCCTTCCTCACCTTGCAGTGGCAAAGTTTTCCACCTTTGCTTTTAGAGCTATGTTGCTGCTCCTGGTAGAGAACAAAGTCTTCCCTGATGTGAAGTTTGAGAGCTTGTTAAATAGCTTACAGATTGGCCCAGTACCAATTTCTGTTCAAGTGAAATATGTAATTAGCCTTCTTTAAAGGGATCTTATTGCCAAATATTACTAGCAGGGAATGGAAATGCTAAATGTGCAGAGCTGTGATGTGGGGCATAAATGGTGGTGTATTATCAGGGAGTGGGAGAAATGAACCTGGGGCATGGGGAAGGCTGAGGACATTTCAACTGTGATGCTAGAGAGAAAATTACTGATCCTGTAATTTGAAGAGTGATTCTGAGTATAGAGTGAGTCCTCTGCGAAGAGCGGAACTGTTTTGAATCAGAGATAATGGTAGTGTTGTGTGTGGTGCCAACACAGGTCTTGCTCATTTGGAAGTGCTTCAGGGGAAGGATAGACCTCGTGTGATGGGAATAGCTGTGAAATGCCCTGGACATGGAAGTGGTGAATAGAGGAGAGGGAGAGCAGGTGGAGGAGGGATATGTGTGGCTAGACTCCCCAGGGAAAAGTTAAATTGCCAATAAATACATTACCATGTGTAACTACTGCTTTGGTGTTAGAATCTTCTCTCCAGCTTCAGCCATAGTCAAGATCTTAACTCCAGGGATTTTCTGACTCCAGCTCTTTCAGAGTCATCTAGTCTTGAGAGAAGGCCTCTTGGTGGGAGGGAGATGTGTTAGCACTTAAAACTCCTCTAAGTGCTCAGAACTGTTTTCTGCTGTCTGACACTGCCAACTTCACAGCTTAAGGAAAGACAAGCATCACAGGTTTGGCATTGTTGCTTTCCTGCTCTACAGAGCTTTTTGAAAGCTCCTATAGTTTAAGGTAATAATTGAAACTGAATTGTAAGTAAAGTAGTGTCCCTACAGGGAGGAAAAAGGGATGCACTGTGTTTTCAGTTGTGGCAACAAGACTAGGAAGTGACACAGAAATAAAGGCAAGCTTATCCCCCTACAAAGCCGTGGACAAATACCTTGTTGCAAACAGCTCAGGAATAAGGATACATTTGTTTTTCCACCTTGAAGAAGCGCAGGTGAAATGCATGCTGCTTGAGCTGTTAGAGAACATGGTGTCTTCCAGGTTAATGTTAATGCATTAGCATTTATTTCTGGAGTGAGGGAAGATGTTTTAAGAGTGACCACAACCCTCCATAGTTGTTTAAGAGACAAGGGAATGCCTGTTTAGGTCTTCAGCTTGTTTCTTCCTAGTTTTTCCTTTCTTTAGGTAAATCTAAAGATTTATCTAAATCTTTGTCTTCCTCCTCCCCTTGAGCTTGAGAGGTGCACAGCAGAAATGACTCTTGCTTGGTTACCTGTGCTGTGCCTTCTGAAAGACCTGCCTTGCCATGGTTAGGGTGTTGGTGTAGAGGAGCTTCAGTCAGGCATTCAGATAAGCACATTTTTCCTACCCTTTCTGGCAGTGCTGAGTGTGTAGGGTGGGGGGTGTATTTGTTCTGGGAGCGTTTGGGGCTGCTCGGGGTGGAGGCCACCCCCATGTCCCTCGTTGGTGCTCATTTTCTAGAGGTCACAGTGCTGTGAAACCTGCAGGGTGTTCTCTCTTCGTCCTGTAGCTGTCATGGGTTTTTTCAAATGCAGATATTCCTCAGCTGTGAAATGGTTGTGTGAAATGCATATTCAGTGAGACAAATATCCTCAGTCCTAGTATAATTTTAAAGAGGAACCCTTGGGATGTTATGTGTTTTATTGCTCTTGCTTCTTTTTAGGTGCTGAAATATTGGGAAATAAATCTTTTTTTTTAGGTGCTAAACTATTGGGAAATAAAAGATTTTTTTTCTGTATTTACTTGTGGTCTCCTCTTGATGGCCACATTACTGTATATTTTCAAAGCAGGTACTGTACCATGGGAATATAAGCATTTTTCCTTGCATAGCATATAGGAAAAATTGGTCTGTTCTCCAAGGATCACTTGGAGTGTTGTCATGGCTCATTATTCATGATGGAGCTTGACAGCTCCAAGGTTAAACACACTGCTGAATACAGGAGGAGGAAAAAAAAAGACTGTGTATTTTGTGTCTGTGGGAGTTGTGCTTGCAGTGGGAGCAAGTGCATTTTGCTCAGTACAAATCTATTGCCCAAACATTTGAAAACCTTTTTCATGTTCTTTGCTGCTTGTGCTTCTCAACCTTGCCTGGTGCAAAAGGCAAGTGGGATGTTAACTGTCAGGACTGAGTCTTGCTGCTGAACTCCCCTCCTGGCTCATGTGCCATCTTGTTTCTGAGCAAAATGTTTCTGCAGAACTACTGATTCTTTTGAATTACGATAATTATTTTTTGAAGAAATTTTTTCTTTGCAGATGCGTTCCTTGCAACTGGTGAGGAATGCTAATTCCCCCATGCAATTCAGAGTTGGGGTTCTTCAGTGAAGGTCATTGAGCAGATCAGAGCAACTCCTCATCAGTCCAACATGACAGAAAGAACACAAATGTTTATGCCTGTGGTGGCAACATCTATCCTATCTCAGCAATAAGGATTCGTGCTGTACATACATTTAATGTCATGTAAGCCTTCAGTTATTTTAGGTGAGCTCTCAAAGGATGAGCTGTGTGAATTAGTGAACTGCCATGGACTTGTGCACTGTGTGCTCTGCAGAAAAATAGTGTTTGCATGTTTTTTCTTTATTTTTTGTTCTTTGCTTGTGTTCTTTAAGAACTCTTAATACCCATTGTCTTTTCCATATCTCAGGATCTGCAGGGCATCAAGAACACCCTATGGTGTGTGTAGGAGTGTGAGTCTCATTTTGCACATTTTCCCTTAATCACAAGAATAGGAAGGGAAAGGAAAGACTTTGTAGCTGTTACTCTCCTGTAGGTTTACACTATAAGAGGTGCTGTTGCTCACTTGAAGCAACTATTTGTTTTAAGGCAACTGCAGAGAGAGTAAAGGAGGAAGAATCATGTTCAGTAATGCCTGGGTTGAAAATGTTAAGTGGCGCTCAGAGGAAGGCCTTTGCAACTTCTTACACTGGTACTTGCAAATACTGAACTTTGCAAAAACTCTGAACACCTGGCCAGATGTGTAGCTGTTTGGTATTTATGAGTTTCTTTTTGCAGTTTAAACTGGAGCAGTATGTTTCCCAATTTGAAGTACTATTTCTAATCATAGCTCTTAAACATTTGAACTAATTTGATATTCAGGTAGGTGGGTGGTGTGTTGTTCTTTTTGTTGTCTTTTTTGTTTGTTTGTTTTTTAATTTCTTTTTTTCTTGGAAGAGCTGTTTATAGATGAGGGTTGGGTAGAATCCCTGCTTTACTGTGTGTCTATTATTTTGAAAAAAACTCCTTGCTTGACAGATGGCTGCTATAACAGGACACAGAAATGAAGGCAACTTGGCTTCTTTCTGAGGAAGGACAGGGAATTTGAGAGAAGATGTATCTGGAAATAACTCTCGAAGAACACGTTACTTTGGATTGGACTTGTTTCAGTGTGGCATGTACCTTTGGAAATTGAATCTTCAAACCCAGCTGTATGTTTAGTGAAGCTGTCTATCTGAGGCTGCTGACTAAATAAAAAGTGGTGAATGCTGGAGGAGCAGAGCTGCTGTGACACAGGAGACTTACTGCAAGCTCGTAACTTGCAGTTGCAGGCCACTGACTTGTCAGTGGGTTTGGGGTGGATGGAACAAATAGGGCTTTCTCTTGTGCCATGCTGTGAGAGCCTTGTTTCATCACAAGCTTGTAGAAGCTTCCTCAAATCTGTGGGTAAGTCTTCTAGGTTTCACTTTACATTTTTATAACTTTTCTGTAAAGCTATTAAGAGGATGGGGGGAAAAAAGAGCTTGTGTAAATTCTCAAACCCAAATCTTTGTTTCATGGATCTTGTTTATCTTGTCTTACTCTAATAAATTCAAATAACCTCCCCAAAAGAGTTTGGAAGGTTAAGGATAGTAAATGCTTAGGTGAAGTATACATTAGACTTAAATTACCTTGGAACAAAACAGAGTCTTGCAGTTCTACCGTCTTGTCCATGTTCCTCTAAGATAGCGGACTGAAATGAAAAACAGGAGTCTTTTTGCACATATCCATTTTTTGTTTGGTTACCAGTTGAAACTGTGGACTGAAATGCTGTTGTTCAAATGCTTCATCTTGGCTTCTGTCCACAAGCAGCAGTAACAACATTACTGATTATTTTTATGCAATCTGTGCTAGGCCTATCCCATTTCTATTGTGCTTGGTTTTGTTTTATTTAATTGCAAAACTGAGCAAGAGTCACAATTTGAAGGTATGAATTTCCTTATCTTGCTGTCAGGTAGACAGCTGGGAAAACTTTTTTTGATACTAAAATAGTAGTGACCAGTGCTTATGAGAGGGAGGTGTGATATGCATTTCTGGGTATTTGACTTCTTGTTTTTAGTCATTACATGAGAAACACATAGGTTCTTGAAATTCTTTTGATGTGAATCCTTATTTTAGATCAGTTGTTCTGTTTCACAGCAATGAGTGTCTTGGAGGTAGAACCAACTCTTGTTGTTGGTCTAGTTATGCTCCACATTGAAAATGCTGTTTGTTTTTTGTATCTCTAATTCCTTAGCCAATATTGTAGCCATGCAGTATCATGCTTAAACCGTGCAGCCTAAGTATTTTGAGGAAGTGGTAATATTTTATGAGATTCTGCTGTGCTCTTGTATTTTAATCTTGCCCAGAGTGAAGAGGTTCAGCTAAGTCTTGTGTTTCCGAAGCTGCTTGACGAGAGGGAAATTGCTGGAGTTCTGGCATACAGAGTGCTTGGAAGCTTTCTCTGCTCCTGGCCATCTGCTGTCTAAAACCGACACTGCCGGCCACCCTCCTAGGGCAGCCGGGCTCTGTTTCTCTGTCCATGATGCAGCCAAGCTGTTCCCAGACAGCCTGGCTGGTCTTTCACAAACAAACAAGCAATGACAAAAATACGAACAAAATAAGCAATTATGGGTAATTTAAGATCTTGCTGAATTGCTGTTTGAAGCATTAGGTTCTGATGGGTGTAGCTTGGGAGAAGTGTTGATGTGCTATCTGGACAGTACCCACTGAGTGAATGACATGGCTCTCCTGATACTCAGCCAGCCCATCTGCTTACTTTGCGTTTGAAAACAAATTTTATATTCAGGACAGACTTATCTTTCCCTAGCTCTTTAGAGATACTAGCTCCAGATAAGAAAACTGTGTTTCATTTACAATATGACCACTGGAGACAGCATGGCTGTGAATTCAACCAACAACTAGAAACTGATTTTGTTGCCCTTGTCTTACACTTTGGATATAAAAATTCTAAAGGAAGGGGGACACCTGCTCTTTTCAATTGTTATCTGCTTAATAAATGACTGAACATGGGCAGAAACTTCTAGATGTCATGATAATGCAATTTCTTTGTGAATTTGGATTAAAAGGATGCTGAATGAATGTGACAACCATTTGAAAGCAAACATGAAAATCTTTCAGTGTGAGACATCTGTGGGGAAATGATAATGCTCTTTGCTGATTCTTGAGTTGTGTCTGGTCAGATTCCTTAATAGGATGTTTTTATTGGAGATCTCTGCACCCCTTCCATTGCTTTCCAAACTCCCCTGCAAAGTGGGATTGCCTCAAGTCAATTAGCTTCTGCTTTATTTTCAGATTTCCCTCCTCTCCTCGGTGTCCATCTGTCCAGGCCAAACTGGCCATGCCGGGGTGTGTTCATTGTTCTGCAGATGTGTCTGTGCTCTCTGATGCTTCACTGCCTTTGGCATATGCAAGCTTCTGTGAGTTTCTTTCTTATCATTAGCATGTGGAAGGTAAAAGTAGCCAATATGGTGTTTCATGGAGATCTTTTAGTGCTCTTAGGACAGCCATAAGTTTGTGGAGGTAAGCATTAATGAAAACAGCCGAGTGTGGAAATTTCAAGTTCCTATCATTCTTATACAATAGCATGTATTGGACAAAGACAGTGAGGCCATAGGAAATGCTGACTGTGGGAGCATCCTAATTGATGTCAGGTAATGTGAGTTTTAAACTTGCTTACCAGTTTAATACCAGTCAGGATTCCTGTGACTGGGACATCTTTGTGCTCACTGAGATTTTTTTCAAGTGTGAAAAAAGTAGATGAAATTCATAAGTTGAATTGGTTCTATGTTTGGCAAAGTTGGAAACAAAGAAAGGTGGGATGCTGTGATTTGGAGGCATAATTCCAACATGATGTTGGAACCACATACAAATGAAGATGTACAGCCTTTTTTGCTTAGATCACAGCAGAGTGTGCTATTTATCTGATTTATTTGTGGGTATTCATTTGGGTGTGCCTCTGGCACTGTCATATGCCCCTGTATGCCTCCCTGTTAACGACTCCCTGGAGAAATAACATCTTGGAGAAAAGGCTTTAACCCTGGAGTGGCTAGAAGCTCTCCAGAAGTCATTCAGCTTCTTGAGAAACTCACGGAAAATACAGAACAAAACCCATTTGGGTTTATATGTGCTGTGTGCTGTTGCCTTGCACCAGTGTCAGGGAGTGTGTTAAATATTGAAGCATTTGGGATATTAGTCTCAAAAATAAGACCTACTTAGAAATTAGTGAGTTTTTATCTGATTTATTTCTTTCAATGTTTCTATGTTGTCCTAATATCCAACCCTAAACTTGGAATAGGTTGTTCTAAGATCAGGATTTGCAATATCTAAATTTCAGGCATTTCAACTTCTTCCTCTTGCCTGAAGAAGCTTTCAAGGGGCGTGGTGCAAAGAGGTACCAACTGATGTGTTCTGCAAAGCTTGTGTACTTGAGTTATACTGAGTGAGAACATGTGGGAGACATCTCAGATTGGACAAGGGTAACAATATCACTTCACTACTTAAGCACTCTTTGAACAAATGTGTTTGTAATACTTTTGTCTAACTCTAGGATTTCAGTTGTGCAAAATATGTGGGAATTTTTTCTTTGTTTTCTTCCTTTTGTGTTGTGAGGCAAATGAGATCAGTCATTAGCTGTGGGTACAGGTGCTGGCCTTCTGGAGTTAAATACTCATTTTCAGTGTAGGATTTTGCAGGGCCGTGAATTCCAGACAAGGTTTGTCACAGGGAAATATCTTTAGCAGTCTGACCATGATTAGATAAGCTTTTAGACATGCAGGTGTGGAAGAGTTTTCATGCCTGAAAGTTTGTATTACTGTTCTAACTTAACTAGTTGCCCTGGCTGACTAGCTAGCAGGACAAGCCTTGTGCTGCCTGTTTTGTGGTGCTGTGATAAATGTGTTATAGGCAATAGCATGGTGCTGTGATGTGTGTGAGGGGAAAAGACAGTTCTAGCTTTGCTTTACAAATCAGTAGACTCCATGCTTGCCTTTGAAACTTCACAGCGAGAATTTGCTTCTCTAAAACTGCCAGTTTGGTATTTCGTAGTAGCTGGTAATTGATAATGTCAAGTACATTACCAGTTTTACCCGCTTCATTAAATCTGAATAACCAAGAGAACATATAGATAACTAAAATCACTATCTAGGAAGGATTTCTTTTTATGAAAAACAAATACTGATCACTTACTAAAAAACTGGAAATTCAAAAGCAAGTAGTTTGGAATTTTCCATTGTGCAGACCAATAGCAGTAAAACAAATGTTCCTGGAATAAAAAGTATTTTTAGAAACTTCTGGAGGAACTTGGCTAATAAAAAGTCTTCTGAAAGTACAGGCGGAAAAGCTGGTGTCACTGAATGGTGTGATTTTTTTTTTTTTTTCCAGCTTTAGTTTTCCTTATAGAGGTGAAGATCAGCCATGCAGTCATACCAGTGATCTGTTGCTTTTAGAGTGGTGCATAATTTGAAATGAATAATGGCATAAAAAAGAGACATATAAATGGGATTGTGACTATCAGTCCAATTCTGGAACTTAATTCTACTTTTATCTGTTTTTGAAGCAAATTATTTTTAGTCCTAAGAGCTTTATAATTTTAAAGTGAAATGTGTGTTTAAAACTCCCTCAAGCAATACAACTTGTAAGTGAATTTTGCTTGTGTTATCAAATGAGCATGAAATGCCCTCATGTATTTTTCATTTTTAGCAAATAAAGCATATGATGTAATGGGATGACTTTTGGCTGCACCTCTGCACTGGGCTGAAGCTGGGCTCTTTTCAGTCTGAATATTGAGTAACAGCAAGAACTTTCTTGTTGAGGACTCTCCGTGTGTGGAGACACGAGGCTTGACTCCATTTCAGAAGGCTGATTTATTATGTTAAATATTATATTAAAATACTACATTAAGACTATACTAAAAGAACAGAGATCAGAAGGCTACAACAAGAAGAGAACAGAATAGAATAACAAAATCCTGTGACTGCTCACAGCCTTGGCACAGGTGGCTGTGATTGGTCATCAATAGAAAACAATCGACATAGACCAATCATAGATGCACCTGTTGCATTCCACAGCAGTAGATAGTAATTGTTTACATTTCTCTCCTGAGGCTCCTCAGCTTCTCAGGAGAGGAAAAATCCCAGCAAAGGATTTTTCATAATACCATAGCTACACTTTCTCAATGGGAGTAATTTGAAATTAAATGGTTTTCTTAATTGTGAGCACATAGGAATATAGAGAGGAAAGGTTACTGCTGTACCCCATAACACAGGGCAAAGCCTACTAGTAGGGTTATTGCTGAAAAGTCCTCATCTACCAAATACCACTCAAGGGGAATTGATTTCTCAATCCTTCATCTGAGCAAGAGTCAAACTGGTGAACTGGAAGCAGAAAGCTCAATAGCCCATTAGTAGTTCTGCTGAGTTCTTGTGCTTACAGGTTTGAGAAAGTGGCCCTGGTGACTTAAGGAAGCTACACTGACTCTGACCTCCTTCACATGTGTACAAGCAGTTATCTGCTGTTCTGTATTCACAGGCCAAATGCCATGCTTTGTTGCCCATGCTCATAGAGAATCTGCTGTCCTGGCCTTTCCAAGAACAAACAAAAGGAATAAATCAAACAGCTCAGCTCTTTTAAGTACACAGCTGTAATTAGAATCAAACTCAAATTCATATTGAAGTGTAGGGCTGTTGGTTTGAAATATTTTAATTACTACCTTTATGTGGTGGAGAAAATGGTTTTGAGCAAGAACTGAAATAGCCCCATTCACAGGTAGGCTTTAACAGCTGGTTATTCTGGTGCTGTCTAATAATAATGAAAGTAGTGAGGAGTTCTGAACAAAGAGGTTCTGGTCAGGCTGTGTTGCTTGCCTTGCAGAACCTAGGGTAAGAAGATTCAACATGTGTGTGTAAAGAACCCAAAACAATTCATAATGTTGTGTAAAATGACAAGATCTTCCAGGAAAAGAAATGCTGAAGATACTGAGGAGGATAAAAACAAGAATTATTTGGGGGGAAAAAAATCCAAAGTAGAATTACTTCATAACTAAAATTTAATTCTGTTTCAGAGCAATGTGCCTGCAGAAGCACTGCTACTAGATTGGTTTTCTGATATAATTATTCTGCCATCACAAATCTCATATCTGCTTGTAGAGAAGTCTAAGTGTTGTGCAGTTTTATATTTGCTGTCTCAGGTGCTTATTTCCCCACCTGTAACTCCCAGGACTTACTATGAGGAATACATAGGATGCTGTTATTTCATTTAAATGGCTCTTACTTTTTTTTTTTTTTTTTTTTTTTTGGAACATTTTTGAAAACAATCATGACATTCCAGGTAAGAAGGAGGAGAGAAATCTGGCAGAGAGAAACAAATAATCTTTACTCCCTATGTCATGCAGTCTTGCCACTTTGCTTGTTGAGTGAACTTACCCTTTACTTTATACAAGAGGTGTTTCTCTCTGCCCTGCTCCTGCTTTCAAAATATTTAGGCTTTTTCTAACTGTAGGTGTTGTACTGACTAACCCACTCAGACTGAATATATAGGGGCAGCCGTATATGCTAAAATTATTTTATTGTTCTTGCTCCTCTCAGAGGGACAAAAAGAAAAAGACAAGAAGTCCTTTCCTTCTCAATCCAGAAAGGAGAAGGCGTGGCTGTCTGTCTGTGTGTGAATGGCTAATGCTTCACCAGTGCAAACAGATGGGAGTTACTTGGGAACAGTGTGGGCAGCAAAGCAGCTGAGCTGTATTTGACTTACTTTCTTTACTTGTGTCACACTTGTTTGTTGATTGTAGGAAAAAAATCATTACGTCAAAAAAAGTGAAACGAAGCTTTTTTGGCTGGTTGAAGTGTCCTGAAAAATTCTGCTTTTGCTCAGATGAGGAAAAAACAATGAATTTAGTTCCTGTTTAAGCCAGTGCTCAGCTCTGTGCTGAGTGCAAGAGGTCATGTGAGGGCTGGAATCCTTCAGGGGGATAATGTGGCTGGTTCTGCTGGACAAGCATCTTCTGGGCTGCAGCTTGAAGGAAGCTTGTCAAACTTGACATTTCACTTTAACGGGCCTCTTCTGAGAAGTTTCTTGTACCTCCATGCATGCTCCTATAGCAGGGACTGTGCCATTAGTGATGTTTACCACATTTCCTGGCCTCCCTTGGGTGCAAGCAAACAGCATTGTTTCTCCTGTCTCTCTGAAGTCAGTGGCCAAGTTTGCTTTGCATGTTTTTAATTTGTTTAGAAGCCCTTTTTTTGCCTGCTTTTATTTTATAAGGTACAATTCTTTAATAGAAACCTCCTTGCCAATGTCTATTATTGCTCAGAGAGAATGCTGATAAGAGCAACTAATAGTGAACTGAATGATTGCTTACAAAACCAGTTTTGATTTCTGAAGTTAGAAGGGATGGAAAATTAGTTCTTCAGGGAAGTGTGCCCTCCTTGATTCAAAACACTCCTGGCTCTCCCTTTCCTAAGGGGTAACCTTTCCTCTTTTGCATTAGAAAAGGGAACTTCTGTGATCCTACTTCCCTGCTCTGGAGTCCTGTGCTGCCTGCCCTTCTCTACACTTCCCCAAATCCATTCTTTCTGTAACAGAAGTGGGTAGGTCAGTGGCTTGTGTGCCTTCCCCACTGCTGGAGCAGGATCCTAGAAGCCGTTGTGCTCTTAGCCAAGAGTGGTGAGAGATTTTTGAATTTTTTTCATGTAAGGCAGATGCCTGTAGGGTTCACATTTCTTTGTCTGGAAGATCTAAGGAGTTTGGATGGTTGGTAGGTCAGGTATGTATAGTTGGTGCCTATTACACCTGAGGAGTGTCTTCTTTCTCGTGCTTTTTTTTTGCACAATCTTAATTTCTTCTCCCCTGTCCATTACAAAATTATACTTCATATCTGCCCAGAATTGTCAAAGTCCCTTTTTAATATCCAAGATTAATCTGTCTTGTAACGCAACAGCACACAGTATTCCTAATATCTCCAATGCCTACCTAAAAGAAATATTGCTGAATGTGACCTGGGCTGCAGAGCTTTTTAAGCACCCTTGGGAAAGCAAAGAAAGCCTTTTTACAACCCTGTTAGGCAACCAGTAAGGCTCCCTTTACCAAAGTAGACTGGATAACCTTTGGAAAAATGAAGAAAACAGTGTGAAATACTAGATTTTTTTTTTCCTCAGTTCTTATCTGCAGGCCAATTGACTCTTGACAGTTGGAGGTCTTTTTTGAAGTGACGTGTAGCACACAAATCTATCATCTTGGCTTCCAAGCAAGTAGACAAATGATACTGGGGTCAGTTACAAGTCACAAAAAGTACCAGTCATTCCTTCTATGCAAAAGGGTTTAAAATAACAACCCAAACCTACTTGCAATAGAGAGATAGAGAGATTTCCTTGATGTTAATATTCTGCCTGGCCAAGATTAACTAACTGCTGCGGACTTCTTTTGAAAGTTGGAAAGGATGAAGCTGGTGCTATGCTCATTTCCAATCACGGAATGTTCTTGGGAGCTTGGGGTAAGGTCAGAAAGTTGAATGAATGTTTCATCACTGCCAACTCTCAGGAAGTTCATGACTGTCCTGCTTTACTGCTTTTTCCCACTTTATTCAGGACTTGTCAGGCCACACCTGGAGTACTGAGTTCAGTTTTGGTCCTTGCTACACAAAAAAATATGTGGACAGGCTGGAGAGGGTCCAAATAAGGACCGTAAAGATGACCAGAGGACTGGGAGCCTTCAAGGCGAGGAAAAGCTGAGAAAACTGAATTTGTTCAGCCTTTAGAAAAAAAAGGCTTAGGGGGAGACACTGTCACCATGACCCCATATTTAAAAGATGGCTACAAAGAAGATGGAGAGTCCCTTTTTGCGAGGAATCACATGAAAAGACAAGGGGTAATGAGCACTAATTTCTCCTAGAGTGATACTAGTTGGACGCAAGGAAAATTTTTCACGATGAAACCAATCAGTCATTGGAATAATCTCCTTAGGGAAGTGAGGCATTTCCCAGTGTTGGATACCATTAAGGTTCAGCTGGGCAGTGTCCTGGGCTGTCTTGTGTAGACTGTGATCTCTGAGAGAGGTTGGATCAGGTGATCCCTGAGGTACTTTCCAACCTGATATTCTATCACTGATTCTGCTTCCTTCTATTGGTGAGGAGCCTAATTTGGCCTCAAATATCTGTTTGAGAAACATCCAGTAGATTTGGGGTATGTTTAGCAGCATTATGATGTGGTGAGTGCTGAACTGCCTGTGCATAGTCTTTGTGCAGGTGGTGCTCTTGCCATGCTTGGTTTTTGATCAGTATTTAAATGGCTCTTCCTTTATTGCTCAGCTGCTTCCAAGTATAAGCAGCTGCTTGTTACTGCAATCTGTGGGGATGACCATAGTGGACAAGGAAGTGCTAATTACCAGGGTGACCCCAGTGGGAAATGTGGATCTGTCAGAACTGCTGTCTCTGGATGGATTTTGTCCTCTGGTGTTTTGTACTTGTTCATTTAGAAATACTCTGCTTGGGGTCCCTTCCTGGCAAAAGGGCTGTCCATTTGCTTACTGCCTTAACCTTGGCGATGAGGAGTTGCCAGGGCTCCTGCTGTGCAAATTCAGCCCTAGCAGATGCTGTTTTAGAAATAAAGCCAAACTAAGAAGGGAGAAGAAGTCACAGAGCTAGAAGATATCTTAATATCTGAGTATCTTAACCCTTTGTTTAGACAATAAGCAATTTAAAGTCATGTTAAGTAGAAGAACAAATAATGGCTTGTTTAACTTCCAAAGGAAAATTTGGGAAACTGGGCGGAGTGACCAGGAAGGCCTGAACTGAACAAGAGATATTTTTGCTTCTTATAACAGAATTTATTTCTGACTTTTTTAAACCTTTTTGCTAATTAAAATAAATGGACAGGAGATCTTTCTCCTTTTTTAATGCCTTTATTAAAGAGATTCAGCTCAGGTGGGGAGAAATCGACGGGTTGTGCCCACGCCGCTGCTGCTCCCAGGAGTGGCACGAAGGAATTCTAGTGGTGCAATTGTCAGACCAGTCTCTTGGCAATTTAGTGGATGTTGTGGTACTATTGACCCAAAACAGGTGTTTAGATGTTTCCCAAAATATATTAGTTTTTGTT
>NW_024508212.1:0-613 GCF_017590135.1 Pyrgilauda ruficollis | reverse complement strand
CTATGGAAACTGTCCACAGCAATAGGCGCTGGTGATGTGATGGGTGCTATTGAAACTGTCTACATCAACAGGCACTTTGGGTGGTTGCTATGGAAACTGACCATAGCGACGGGCTGGTGATGGTTGCCATGGAAACTGCCCATAGCAACAGGGGGGTAGGTATGTTTGCCATGGAAACTGCCCAGAGCAATAGGGGCAGGAGATGGTTGCTATGGAAACTGACCATAGCAACAGGGGGCTGGGGATGGTTGCTAGGGAACCTGATCATAGCAACAGGGGGCTGGGGATGGTTGCTAGGGAACCTGATCATAGCAACAGGGGGCTGGGGATGGTTGCTAGGGAACCTGATCATAGCAACAGGGGGCTGGGGATGGTTGCTAGGGAACCTGATCATAGCAACAGGGGGCTGGGGATGGTTGCTAGGGAACCTGATCATAGCAACAGGGGGCTGGGGATGGTTGCTAGGGAACCTGATCATAGCAACAGGGGGCTGGGGATGGTTGATATGGAAATTGACCATAGGAACAGTGGCTGGGGATGGTTGCTAGGGAACCTGATCATAGCAACAGGGGGCTGGGGTTGGCTGCAATGGAAACTGACCGTAGGAACAGGG
>NW_024508211.1:0-613 GCF_017590135.1 Pyrgilauda ruficollis | reverse complement strand
ATCTAAACATTCAGGATGAAATTCAGTATTTTTGTTCCTGTTCAGGAAGGCCTCAGTTCCCTGGAGGTCCCTGCACACCTTCAGTGCAGCAGCAGGTCAAGTGTCTCATCCCACAGCAAATGTTTGTCCTCTATGACACCAAACAGAATCTGAATTCTGATCTATCAAATCTTTAATTTCTACTCAGTGAAAAATCTAAGGCAGATAGGAAGCAGGAAGGAGAGTTAGAGAAAACTCATTATCACAGAATATGAATTATTACCCACAAGTCTCTTAAGTCACCCCTGCTCTGCTGTGGAGCACACAGATCCTTGCACGAGGCTTATTAAAATACAGACTATGTGACAGAATGGGGCTAGTCCTCACCTAGGCTGCACAAGATCCAGGCATCCTTCTCAAGCACTGAAAATCAACTTGTACTAAAAAGCACATTAGCAAAACACTAAAATTAAGCAAAGTATCTCAGAGGTCAGGTTTTGCCCCATCATCCCCTTTCTGCTGTTTTTGCTGCTAAATACAGCAAAAATCCCAACATGCACAGGCTCCCAGTCCCTGTCCCGAGCTGATGTGTCACCAGCTGCCCAGGTGTCACTGTCCTATTTTCTGGAAAAAT
>NW_024508210.1:0-613 GCF_017590135.1 Pyrgilauda ruficollis | reverse complement strand
AGAGATGAAAAGGGAAAAAAAGAGAAGGGAAGAAATGGGGGGAAAAAAGAGAAGAAAAGGAAAAAAGGGGGAAAACAAGAGATGAAAAGGGAAGAAATGGGGAAAAAGAGATAAAAAGGGAAAAAAGGGGAAAAAGGAGATGAAAAGGGGAGAAAATGGGAGAAAAGAGATGAAAAGGGAAAAAATGGGGAAAACAAGATATGAAAAGGGAAGAAAAGGGAGAAAAAAGGGAAGGAAAGGGAAAAAAGGGGGAAGAAAAGGGGAGAAAAGGGAAGAAATGGGGGAAAAAGAGATGAAAAGGGGAAAAAAAGGGAAAAAAGAGATGAAAAGGGAAGAAAAGGGAAGAAAAGGGGAAAAAGGAGATGAAAATGAAAGAAAATGGGAGAAAAGGGAAGGAAAGGGAAAAAAAGAGAAGAAAAGGGAAAAAAGAGATTAAAAGGGGGGGAAAAGGGGGAAAAAGGAGATGAAAAGGGAAGAAAAGGGGAAGAAAGAGATGAAAAGGGAAGAAAAGGGGAGAAAAGGGAAGGGAAGGGAAAAAAAGAGATGAAAAGGGAAAAAAGACAAGAAAAGGGAGAAAAAGGGAAGAAAAGGGAAAAAAGGGGGAAGAAAAGGG
>NW_024508209.1:0-613 GCF_017590135.1 Pyrgilauda ruficollis | reverse complement strand
GGGATGAACTGGGAGGGGGTTTTTCCTCACTGGGATGAACTGGGACTGCCTTTAGCCGTACTGGTTTGGGGTTTTCCCTTACTGGTTCACACTGGTTTGGGGTTTTCCCTTACTGGTTTTTACTGGTTTGGGGTTTTTACTGGTTTGTGGTTTGCCCTTACTGGTTCATACTGGTTCATACTGATTTGTACTGGTTTGGGCTCGGGGGTTACTGGGATGAACTGGGATGAACTGGGACTGTCTTTTCCCTTACTGGTTTGGGGTTTTCCCTTACTGGTTCATACTGGTTTGGGGTTTGGGGTTACTGGTTTGGGGTTTTCCCTTACTGGTTCATACTGGTTTGGGGTTTTCCCTCGCTGGTTGGGGCGGGGCCGGCTGGCGGGCGTGGCCGGGCCTGACGCTAATGAGGTGGGCGTGTCCCGGTGACGTCACAGGGGCTGGGCCCGTACAGCGTCAGCAAGACGGCGCTGCTGGGGCTGGTGGCCGCGCTGAGCCCCGAGCTGCTGCCCCGCGGCGTCCGCATCAACGGCGTGGCGCCGGGGCTCGTCCGCACCCGCTTCAGCGCCGCCGTGAGCCAGACTGGGTGTACTGGGATATACTGGGATATACTGGG
>NW_024508208.1:0-613 GCF_017590135.1 Pyrgilauda ruficollis | reverse complement strand
GAAGGAAAAAGAAGTTTTAAAATTAAAATTCAGTTGATCCCACCCACTTCTGAAACACTGGAGTGTTACTGAGCCACAGAATTTTTCAATATTATTTATTTTTACCTGATTTGGTTTAAGATAAGTGTAAGGTCCTGAAGAAACTGAGCTCCCTTTCTCCCCCAGAAGTTTTGTATGTTAAATAAACAGTATAGTCAACATATTTTAAATGTATATTTTTCTAAGACTGAAATTGTCACCACTTCCATTCCAAAGATATAATTTTTTTCTCTGCAAAATAAACAGTTTGAGACCACAGAGGTGCCTGGATGAAAGATATTCCCCCTGATTCCACAACTTGTTGCTACAGCATTCCCAAAAGGTGTTCTCTTGTTTGCAAAACCAGATAAAATCTGGTCCTGGCTGGGGCTCTCTGAGTGCTGAGTAGAAGCAGCTGTCCTTCTTTGATGGGTCTGGGAATGATGCCTTGGAATATCTAACTCGGGGTGGTTTGGACACTGACTTGGCATTGGATATTAGGAAAGTGTCATTTACTGTCAAAATTGTTGGAGTGCAAGTCTTTCTGAGCTCCTCACAGAGAGAGAAGAATGCAGGGGTTGAATTAAAGCTTTTA
>NW_024508207.1:0-613 GCF_017590135.1 Pyrgilauda ruficollis | reverse complement strand
CCCAAAGGGTTCTGAATACCCCAAAGGGATTTTAGGGCCCCCCAAAAGGATTTTATGGACTCCAAAGGATTTTATGGACCCCCAAAAGGATTTTATGGACCCCAGAGGGTTCTGGTGACCCCAAAAGGATTTTATGGCCCCCCAAAAGGATTTTATGGACCCCAGAGGGTTCTGGTGACCCCAAAGATTTCTTCGTCCCCGGCGGATTGTGCCGCTGCTGCAGCCCCACAGCTCGAAGGTCAGCGGGTTTATGGCCGCGGGTTTATGGCCGCGGGTTTATGGCCGCGGGTTTATGGCCCTCAGCCGTTTATGGCCCTCAGCCGTTTATGGCCGCGGGTTTACACCCGATGTGTGAAAGTGCCTCCTGCCATAAAGATTTGGGAACTTTTACGGGTTCGGTGCCGTCCTGGGGCAGCGAGGGTGGGCAGCTCTGGGACCCCCGGCCCTACAGGGACCCCTGGGACCCTCTGATCCTATAGGAGCCCATGGGACCCCCGACCCTATGGGACCCCTGGGACCCTCTGATCCTATAGGAGCCCATGGGACCCCCGACCCTATAGGGACCCCTGGGACCTCTGACCCTACAGGGACCCCCGGCCCTACAGGGACCCCT
>NW_024508206.1:0-613 GCF_017590135.1 Pyrgilauda ruficollis | reverse complement strand
AAAAAACCAAACCAAAACCCAAAAACCTAAACCCCGAACATTAGAAATGATGCTGTGTAGTTAATGCTGTATTTGGAAGGTAATGTTAATGTCATCAGACACTATATTTGATTTGATATCAAAGATACTTAAAATGGATTCTTTCTTTCATCTTAAGACTTCTAGTATCAGGAGAGCGCTATCATAATAAACGGTGGCATTCCAAACAGACATTAATAAATCAAGTGAATATGATCAATAGCAAAATACCCTGAAGAAGACTCAGGTTTAATATCCCTGCCAAGTACTTTCTAAGCTCTGATTGTTCTGAATGCCTCATGATTGGAAAACACCTTTTTGTGATGCTTTTTAGTGAATTTGTCTTTCCCAGATTGGAGGCTTGATTTGCCACTGAATGACTCATCATGCTGCCTGCCTCCATCATCATGCTGAAATACGCTGCTAAAACAACAACCTTTCAGGGAATAGTAGTATCTGCATTGTGAGAACAGGAAGAAAGAACCCATTCCCATGGGGAATTTGGGCAGATATTAACAATGACTTTTTCTAGGACAACCTGCCCTAATGAGATCAGGCCTCCCATGAGCTGCCAACCTCGGTGCATGAGGACACA
>NW_024508205.1:0-613 GCF_017590135.1 Pyrgilauda ruficollis | reverse complement strand
GGCACTGGGTGATCTCCAAGGTCCCTTCCAGCCCAATTCCTTCTGTGCTTCTGTGTTTCTGTGGCTACTGAAAATCCATCTTTAAACCTTCAGTGCTTAGGACTGAGCAAAGTCCTGCTGGGAAAACCCTCAGAAGGAAATGGTGCCACTGCACTGCTGGAGCCAGCAAGAGATCCCAAACCTCATCCCCATTACCATGCAAGCAAGGAAATGACCCTGCCAGGCCTGTGCAGGCAGCTGGACAGCTGGGGCTGCACGTCAGGCCATCGGGAGGCACAGGAATTAAATTTCCCATCAAAATGGATGTCCCTGGCCTGGCACTCTCCCAGCTCCCGCTGTAAGCCAGGACCCAATTAAACCAGAGGTACCTGGAAAAGCCAGGTCACAACAGAGCTTTGGCACGAGTCCAGCCCAGCCCGTCACTCGCTGTCCCCAGCAGCTACCCCTCACCCCTCAGGGATGGCCAGGAGCTCCCACCTCCTCCACCTCCAGCCAGGAGTGAATCTCCACAGACTGAGCAGGGACACTGAGGCCACATCACCCCATCCATGGAGCCCTGGCAGCTGGGACAGTCCTGGGGTGCAAGATTCCTGTTCCCATCCCCTGCAGGGCT
>NW_024508204.1:0-613 GCF_017590135.1 Pyrgilauda ruficollis | reverse complement strand
GAAATATTACTCAGTGCGAGTGCTCAGTGAGTGTTCTGTGGCTCATCCTGGCCCCAGGATGGTCCAACATATGCTCTGTACATCATTTTCCATATGCACATGACACCAAATGCTTTGAAGTGTGGGCCACCCCCAGAGCCAGGCTGTTAATAAGGCTGGGGGTGGATTTGTCTGTCTGTGATAGCTGAAGAGCTCCTTGCAGGGTTGTGCCTGCAGGCTCCCAGCTCCAAACTGCACTGCAAACCAGGAGATGCTTTAATTTCTCTCCAGGGGCAGGGAATGATCTCCTGCAGCTCAGTAATTCCATTTCTGCCGTGCCCAGGAGGCAGGAAGGAGCAGGGCTGTGGTCAGAGCCTCAGTGGGGCTGAGGCAGGAGCTGAGCACTCCAGGGCAGTTTTTGCACAGCCAGGGGATTGAGGAGGTGTTTGGATAAATCAATAATTCCCTGCCATGGCCCACAGCCCATTGTGCTGCTGGCAGGCAGATCCAGGAACTGCAGAACTGTGGAACTGGTTCCCAACTGAGACCTTCCAGTGCCTGGGGGAAGATGGAAAAAGAGTGCCAGGACAAGGGAATGGCTTCCCGTTGCCAGAGGGCAGGGATAGGTGGGATT
>NW_024508203.1:0-613 GCF_017590135.1 Pyrgilauda ruficollis | reverse complement strand
GTTATTGTCACTGTCACTGTGTCACTGACACTGTGCCACTGTCACTGTGGTATTGTCACTGTCACTGTGCCACTGTCCCTGTGCCACTGTCACTGTGGTATTGTCACTGTCACTGTGTCTGTCGCACTGGAACTGGCACTGTGTCACTGTCCCTGTGCCACTGTCACTGTGTCATTGTGTCACTGTGTTATTGTCACTGTCACTGTGTCCCTGGCACTGGCACGGTGTCACTGTGTCACTGTCACTGTGTTATTGTCACTGTCACTCTGTTATTGTCACTGTCGCTGTGTTATTGTCACTGTCACTGTGTCCCTGGCACTGGCACGGTGTCACGGTGTCACTGTCACTGTGTTATTGTCACTGTCACTGTCACTGTGTCACTGTCACTGTGTCACTGGCACTGTCACTGTGTCACCGTGTGTCCCTGGCACCGGCACTGTCACTGTGCCACTGTCACTGTGCCACTGTGTCTGTGTTATTGTCACTGTCACTCTGTCTGTGTCACTGTCACTGCGTCACTGTGCCACTGTCACTGTCACTGTGTCACTGTGTCACCGTTTCAGGGGAAGTTTTGGGGCCGCTTTGCGGTTTTTGAGTTCCATTCCGGGGCTCC
>NW_024508202.1:9866-10646 GCF_017590135.1 Pyrgilauda ruficollis | reverse complement strand
TGGGGGTTTATAATGGGACAGGTGAGGCTTTGTGTGCCCAGGTGTGGCCAGGTGTGGTTTTATCCCCCTCAGGTGTGCCCGTGTGTGCCCAGGTGTTTCCATCCCGCTCAGGTGTATCCCAAACTTGACCAGATGTATTCCAGGTGTACTCAGGTGTGCCCAGGTATGTTTTTATCCCCTCCCCACCAGGTGTACCCGCATGTGTTTCCATCCCCCTCAGATGTACCCAAGTGTGCCCAGGTGTGCTCAGGTGTGCCCAGGTGTATCCCCGGTGTGCCCAGGTGTGTTTTTATCCCCCTCAGCTGTACCCCGGTGTATCCCAGGTGTGTGCCCAGGTGTACCCAGGTGTATCCCAGGTGTGCCCACTTGTATCCCAGCTGTACCCAGGTGTGCCCAGGTGTGTGCCCAGGTGTGTGCCCAGGTGTGTCTCACCTGTCGGTGTGGCAGTGGGCGGCGGTCAGCACCCAGCTGCGGCCGATCAGGACCCCCAGGTGTGTGCTCAGGTGTGCCCAGGTGTGGTTTTATCCCCCTCAGCTGTACCCAGGTGTATCCCAGCTGCACCCAGGTGTACCCAGGTGTATCCCAGCTGTGCCCAGGTGTATCTCAGGTGTGCCCAGGTGTACTCCTGTGTATCCCAGGTGTATCCCAGCTGTACCCAGGTGTACCCAGCTGTGCCCAGGTGTGTTTCTATCCCCCTCAGGTGTGTGCCCAGGTGTGTCTCACCTGTCGGTGTGGCAGTGGGCGGCGGTCAGCACCCAGCTGCGGCCGATCAGGACCCCC
>NW_024508202.1:4011-8669 GCF_017590135.1 Pyrgilauda ruficollis | reverse complement strand
CCCAGTGCTCCCAGTGACCTCCCGCTTCCCACCCACTCCCTCCCAGTCCCTCCCAGTTTCCTCCCAGTCCCTCCCAGTGCCCCCAGTTCACCCTCCCAGTACAAACCAGTTCACCCTGTCGACTGCCTCCCACTCATCCCAGTCCCTCTTCCCTCCCAGTGCTCCCAGTGACCTCCCGCTTCCCACCCACTCCCTCCCAGTCCCTCCCAGTTTCCTCCCAGTCCCTCCCAGTGCCCCCAGTTCACCCTCCCAGTACAAACCAGTTCACCCTGTCGACTGCCTCCCACTCATCCCAGTCCCTCCCAGTTCCCTCCCAGTGTCCCCAGTTCACCTCTGGCTCCATCCCAGTATGGCCCAGTGTCCTCCCAGTGCTCCCAGTTCACTCCCAGTTCACTCCCAGTGCTCCCAGTTCATCCCAGTTCACTCCCAGTTCAATTCCACTTCCCTCCCAGTTCATCCCAGTTCACTCGCAGTGCTCCCAGTTCATCCAGTTCACTCCCAGTTCATGCCCAGTTCATGCCCAGTGCTCCCAGTTCGTTCCAGTGCTCCCAGTTCACTCCCAGTGCTCCCAGTTCACTCCCAGTTCATCCCAGTTCATCCCAGTGCTCCCAATTCATTCCACTTCCCTCCCAGTTCATCCCAGTGCGCCCAGTTCATCCCAGTTCACTCCCAGTTCATCCCAGTTCACTCCCAGTTCATCCCAGTTCACTCCCAGTGCCTCCCAGTCCAAACCAGCAGCCCCCAGTGGCCCCTGTTGGCTCCCTGTTCACTCCCAGTCTCTTCCAGTACAAACCAGTACAACCCAGTACAACCCAGTACAACCCAGTACAACCCAGTAGTTCCCTCCCAGTCCCTCCCAGTTCAGCCCAGTTCAGCCCAGTTCCCCCTTCCAGGGCCTCCCAGTCCCTCCCAGTTAATTCCAGTTCCCTCCCAGTCCCTCCCAGTTCAGCCCAGTTCAGCCCAGTTCCCCCTTCCAGGGCCTCCCAGTCCCTCCCAGTTAATTCCAGTTCCCTCCCAGTCCCTCCCAGTTCAGCCCAGTTCAGCCCAGTTCCCCCTTCCAGGGCCTCCCAGTCCCTCCCAGTTAATTCCAGTTCCCTCCCAGTCCCTCCCAGTTCAGCCCAGTTCAGCCCAGTTCCCCCTTCCAGGGCCTCCCAGTCCCTCCCAGTTAATTCCAGTTCCCTCCCAGTCCCTCCCAGTTCAGCCCAGTTCAGCCCAGTTCCCCCTTCCAGGGCCTCCCAGTCCCTCCCAGTTAATTCCAGTTCCCTCCCAGTCCCTCCCAGTTCAGCCCAGTTCAGCCCAGTTCCCCCTTCCAGGGCCTCCCAGTCCCTCCCAGTTAATTCCAGTTCCCTCCCAGTCCCTCCCAGTTCAGCCCAGTTCAGCCCAGTTCCCCCTTCCAGGGCCTCCCAGTCCCTCCCAGTTAATTCCAGTTCCCTCCCAGTCCCTCCCAGTTCAGCCCAGTTCAGCCCAGTTCCCCCTTCCAGGGCCTCCCAGTCCCTCCCAGTTAATTCCAGTTCCCTCCCAGTCCCTCCCAGTTCAGCCCAGTTCAGCCCAGTTCCCCCTTCCAGGGCCTCCCAGTCCCTCCCAGTTAATTCCAGTTCCCTCCCAGTCCCTCCCAGTTCAGCCCAGTTCAGCCCAGTTCCCCCTTCCAGGGCCTCCCAGTCCCTCCCAGTTAATTCCAGTTCCCTCCCAGTCCCTCCCAGTTCAGCCCAGTTCAGCCCAGTTCCCCCTTCCAGGGCCTCCCAGTCCCTCCCAGTTAATTCCAGTTCCCTCCCAGTCCCTCCCAGTTCAGCCCAGTTCAGCCCAGTTCCCCCTTCCAGGGCCTCCCAGTCCCTCCCAGTTAATTCCAGTTCCCTCCCAGTCCCTCCCAGTTCAGCCCAGTTCAGCCCAGTTCCCCCTTCCAGGGCCTCCCAGTCCCTCCCAGTTAATTCCAGTTCCCTCCCAGTCCCTCCCAGTTCAGCCCAGTTCAGCCCAGTTCCCCCTTCCAGGGCCTCCCAGTCCCTCCCAGTTAATTCCAGTTCCCTCCCAGTCCCTCCCAGTTCAGCCCAGTTCAGCCCAGTTCCCCCTTCCAGGGCCTCCCAGTCCCTCCCAGTTAATTCCAGTTCCCTCCCAGTTTAGCCCAGTGCACTCCCGGTTCCCCTCCCAGTGCCTCCCAGTACCCCTAAGAGCCCTTCCCAGTTCAGCCCAGTCCCTCCCAGTTCAGCCCAGTTCAATCCCAGTCCCTCCCAGTGCCCCCCCAGGGCCCCTAAGTGCCCATCCCAGTTCATCCCAGTTCATCCCAGCGCGCTCCCAGTTCCCCTTCCAGGGCCTCCCAGTCCCTCCCAGTCCCTCCCAGTTCATCCCAGTCCCTCCCAGTGCCCCAAAGTGCCCTTTCCAGTTTAGCCCAGTGCCCTTCCCAGTTCCTCCCAGTTACGCCCAGTTCAGCCCAGTTCATCCCAGCGCCTCTAAGCGCCCTTCCCAGTACAGCCCAGTGCTCCCAGTTTCTCCCCAGGCCCTCCCAGTACCCTCCCAGTACCCTCCCAGTTCGGTCCCAGTTCATCCCAGTGTGGTCCCAGTTCATCCCAATGTGATCCCAGTGCCTCCCAGTTCATCCCAGTAACCTCCCAGTCCACCTCAGTGCCCTCCCTGCCCCTCCCAGTTCATCCCAGTTCAAACCAGTGCCCTGAATGGAGGGTGACCTCTGGTGACCGAGAGGGGGCGCTAAGCAGCCACTTCCGGGACTACAACTCCCATCGTGCCCCGCGCCCCACAGAGCAGTGTTGCTTCCTGGACTACAACTCCCACCGTGCCCCGCGCCCCATAGAGAGAGCTTATTTCCTGGACTACAACTCCCTTCATGCCTCGCGGCGGCTTTCCCGCGCTCCTTAAAGTGACCCCAGTCCATCCCAGTCCCCTCCCAGTCCCTCCCAGTCCCTCCCAGTCCATCCCAGTTCCCCCCAGTCCCTCCCAGTCCATCCCAGTTCCCCCCAGTCCCTCCCAGTCCATCCCAGTCCATCCCAGTTCACATCTCACAGGGTTTTTACATTTTTCTTTATTTCCCCCCCAAATCCCCGGTCACTGTTGGCCACTGGCCACTGCTGGTCACTGCTGGTCACTGATGGCCTCTGGTCACTGCTGGTCACTGGTCACTGATGGTCAATGTTGGTCACTCCTGGTCAGTGTTGGTCACTCCTGGTCAGTGTTGGACACAGTTGGTCACTTGTGTTCGCTGTTGGTCACTCATGATCTCTGTTGGTCACTGGTGGTCACTCCGGTCCCTGGTGGTCAGTGGTCACTGGTCACTGTTGGTCGCTGGTGGTCACTCCGATCCCTGGTGGTCAGTGGTCATTGGTTGCTGTTGGTCACAGCTGGTCACTCCTGGTCACTGTTGGTCACTGGTGTTTGCTGGTGGTCACTGGTGGTTGCTGGTCGCTGGTCACTGTTGGTCACTTTGATCACTGCTGGTCAGTGTTGGTCACTCCTGCTCCCTGTTGGTCACTCTGGTCGCTCTGGTCCCCGTTGGTCACTCTGGCCACTGCAGTCACTCGGTCTCATTGGTCACTCAGTCCCCGTTTGTCACTGTGGTCACTCTGGTCACTGCGGTCCCCATTGGTCACTCTGGTCACTGTGGTCACTGTGGTCACTCTGGTCACTCTGGTCACTCTGGTCACTGGGTCGCTGGGTCCCGTTGGTCACTCTGGTCACTGCGGTCACTCCTGGTCCCTGTTGGTCACTCTGGTCACTGCAGTCACTGCGGTCACTCGGTCCCGTTGGTCACTCTGGTCCCTGCGGTCACTGTTGGTCACTCTGGTCACTCTGGTCCCTGAGGTCACTCTGGTCCCTGTTGGTCCCCATTGGTCACTCGGTGCCGTTGGTCACTGTGGTCACTGTGGTCACTGTGGTCACTCTGGTCACTGGGTCGCTGGGTGCCGTTGGTCACTCTGGTCACTCTGGTCCCTCGGTCACTCAGTCCCTGTTGGTCACTCTGGTCACTCAGTCCCCGTTGGTCACTCTGGTCACTCTGGTCACTCCGGTCCCTCGGTCCCTCCGGCCGCGCTCACTGGCCGATGGTGCGGCGGATCCAGGCGCTGGCGCGGCACACGTTGCTGTACACGCCGGGGTTCCCGCGCTGCCCGCACACGGCCAGCCCCCAGGAGACCACGCCCTGCAGGTACCCCCCGCACACCAGCGGGCCCCCCGAGTCACCCTGCACAGGTGAGAGACAGGTGAGACACACCTGGGACAGGTGAGAGACCTGAGATACACCTGCACACACCTGGGGACACATCCAGGGACACACCTGGCACACACGTGGCACACACCTGGCACACACCTGGCACACACCTGCACACACATGGCACACACCTGGCACGCACACACCTGGCACACACCTGGCACACACATGGCACACACCTGGCACACACCTACGACCTGGGGACACATCCAGGGACACACCTGGCACACACGTGGCACACACCTGGCACACACCTGGCACACCTGTGCCCACCTGTGACTCCCCTAGCAGGAGTCGACGCCGCCCTGGGGCACCCCTGCACCCACCAGGCACACACCTGGCACACACCTGCACACACCTGCACACACCAGGCACACACCTAGCACACACCTGGCACACCTGCACACACCTGGCACACACCTGGCACACACCTGCCCACACCTGTCCC
>NW_024508202.1:0-3435 GCF_017590135.1 Pyrgilauda ruficollis | reverse complement strand
CACACACCTGGCACACACCTGGCACACACCTGGCACACACCTGGCACACACCTGGCACACACCTGGCACACACCTGGCACACACCTGGCACACACGTGGCACACACCTGGCACACCTGCACTCACCTGGCAGGAGTCAACGCCGCCCTGGGGCACACCTGCACACACCTGGCACACACATGGCACACACCTGGCACACACCTGAGCACACACCTGGCACACACCTGAGCACACCTGGCACACACCTGGCACACCTGCACTCACCTGGCAGGAGTCGATGCCACCCTGGGGCACACCTGCACACAGCTGGCACACACCTGGCACACACCTGGCACACACCTGGCACACACCTGGCACACACCTGGCACACACCTGGCACACACCTGTCACACACCTGGCACACACCTGGCACACACCTGGCACACACGTGGCACACACCTGGCACACCTGCACTCACCTGGCAGGAGTCGACGCCGCCCTGGGGCACACCTGCGCAGAACATGTTGCGGGTGACGGCGCTGCCGTAGGCGCGGGCGCACTGCTCCGGCCCGAAGGTCTGCACCTGCGCGCACTGCAGGTCCCGCGGCAGCTTGGCTGCACAGGTGAGACAGGTGAGACACAGGTGAGACAGGTGAGACAGAAAAATCCCCAAAAATCCCCTTTTTCGGGTCAAAGAGACCAAAAACTCCCCATTTTCGGGTCAGCAGAACCCAAAATTCCCTGGATTTGCCCCATTCTGGAACCCAAAACCTTCCTGGATCCGTCCAGGTGAGCCCAGGTGAGACACAGGTGGGACAGGTGAGACTGAAAAAATCCCCCAAATTCCCTTTTTTGGGTCAAAGAGACAAAAAACTCCCCATTTTCGGGTCAGCAGAGCCCAAAATCCCCTGGATTTGCCCCATTCTGGAACCTGAAACCTTCCTGGACCCATCCAGGTGAGCCCAGGTGAGCACAGGTGAGACACGTGAGAGAGGTGAGGGAGGGAAAATCCCCCAAATTCCCTTTTTTGGGTCAAAGAGACAAAAAACTCCCCATTTTTGAGTCAGCAGAACCCAAAATTCCCTGGATTTTCCCCATTCTGGAATCCAAAACCTTCCTGGACCAGCCCAGGTGTGCCCAGGTGTGCCCAGGTGAGCCCAGGTGTGCCCAGGTGACTCGGTGGTGCCCCAGCTGCTGATGCTGAGCCCAGGTGCCGCCCGGGGACACCTGGGGCTCACCTGGGACACACCTGTGACCTCACCTGGGACCTCACCTGTGACCTCACCTGTGACATCATCTGACATACACCTGGGGCTCACCTGAGACCCACCTGATCTCAATAAAGAGCTCCATAAAGCTCACCTGAGGCCACACCTGGGAACCCACCTGGGGCACACCTGTGGCACACCTGGGGGACACCTGTGGCACACCTGGGACTCACCTGGGGGACACCTGGGGGACACCAGGCACCTCACCTGAGGCCCCACCTAAGAGGACACCTGAGACCCCACCTGAGCTCTCACCTGGTCTCATAAAGAGCTCCATAAAGCTCGCCTGAGACCCCACCTGAGAGCCCTCCCAGGTATCCCCTGACCCCCCCACACCTGTGCCCAGGTGTGCCCAGGTACCTCCAGGTGACTCGGTGGTGCCGCTGACGCTGCAGTTCTGCCCCGCCCAGGGACACCTGGGACACACCTGGGACACACCTGTGACCTCACCTGTGACCTCACCTGAGATACACCTGGGACACACCTGTGACCTCACCTGGGGCTCACCTGAGCCCTCCCACCCCCCGACACCTGTGCCCAGGTGAGCCCAGGTGTGCCCAGGTGTGCCCAGGTGTGCCCAGGTACCTCCAGGTGACTCGGTGGTGCCGCTGACGCTGCAGTTCTGCCCCGCCCGGGGACACCTGGGGCTCACCTATGACCTCACCTGTGACCTCACCTGAGATACACCTGTGACCTCACCTGTGACACACCTGTGACCTCACCTGGGACACACCTGGGGCTCACCTGTGACCTCATCTGTGACCTCACCTGGGGCTCACCTGTGACTTCATCTGAGATACACCTGTGATCTCACCTGTGACCTCACCTGAGCCCTCCCACCCCCCCCAGGTGTGCCCAGGTACCTCCAGGTGACTCGGTGGTGCCCCAGCCGCTGACGCTGCAGTTCTGCCCCGCCCGGGGACACCTGAGACACACCTGGGACACACCTGTGACTCACCTGGGACACACCTGGGACCCCCCTGACCCCCCACACCTGTGCCCAGGTACCTCCAGGTGACTCGGTGGTGCCCCAGCCGCTGACGCTGCAGTTCTGCCCCGCCCGGGGACACCTGAGACACACCTGGGACACACCTGTGACTCACCTGGGACACACCTGGGACCCCCCTGACCCCCCACACCTGTGCCCAGGTACCTCCAGGTGACTTGGTGGTGCCCCAGCCGCTGACGCTGCAGTTCTGCCCCGCCCGGGGACACCTGGTGGCCACGCGGATCTTCTTGACGCGCGGCCCGAAGCGCACAGGTGCGTCCAGGTGCAGCAGCATGAAGTCGTTGTCGTTGCGCCGCGGGTCGTAGGCGGGGTGCACCTGCAGGCGCGAGACGCGGCGCACCTGGCCCGTACCTGCCCGCAGCGTGTTGGTGCCGATCAGCACCTGCAGCTCCCTGCAAGGACAGGTGAGGCAGGGGAGACAGGACAGGGGAGACAGGTGAGACAGGACAGGTGAGCGCGCCTGGCCCGTACCTGCCCGCAGCGTGTTGGTGCCGAGCAGCACCTGCAGCTCCCTGCAAGGACAGGTGAGGCAGGGGAGACAGGACAGGGGAGACAGGTGAGACAGGACAGGTGAGCGCGCCTGGCCCGTACCTGCCCGCAGCGTGTTGGTGCCGAGCAGCACCTGCAGCTCCCTGCAAGGACAGGTGAGGCAGGGGAGACAGGACAGGGGAGACAGGACAGGTGAGACAGGTGACACAGGGACAGGTGAGACAGGTGAGTCAGGACTGGGACAGGTGACACAGAGCAGGTGACACAGGACAGGTGACAGGGGACACCTTGAGACAGGTGAGATGGGACAGGTGAGGTGGTTCCAGCACAGGTGAGCTGGGACATGCGTCACCACCCAGCCAGGTGTATCCCAGATGCCTCCAGATGTACCCCAGGTGTGCCCAGGTGTGTGTGTTACCTGTCCCAGGTGTGCCCAGCTGTGCCCAGGTGCCCCCAGGTGTGCCCAGGTGTATCTCAGGTGTCTCCCAGGTGAGCCCAGGTGTGCCCAGGTGTGTGTGTTGTCCAGGTGTCTCCCAGGAGTGCCCAGGTGTGCCCAAGTGTTTCCCAGGTGTGCCCAGGTGTCTCCCAGGTGTGCCCGGGTGTATCCCAGGTGTGTGTAACCTGTCCCAGGTGTGCGTTATCTGTCCCAGGTGTGTGTTATCTGTCCCAGGTGTGCCCAGGTGTGTGTGTT
>NW_024508201.1:0-613 GCF_017590135.1 Pyrgilauda ruficollis | reverse complement strand
TTTTTAATGAAAATGTATACAGACATATAAAATGGTTCACAGAAACTCTCTACCAAAAACAATCAATAGCCTTCCCTTGCAATTATAAAAAAGAGGTCAAAGAAGCACCCGTTACTTTATTATTATTTTATTGAAAAGGTTATTTTCTTGAAAAGGTCAAGTTATTTCTTCAGTTTAACTTTGTTCTCAGTATTTAAATTACTACAGTTATTTAAAACTAATCAGATTTTAATCACTAAACTGTCAAGAATGCAAACAGAGCATTTCAAGTATGCACGTGAAAAACCAAGACCTACCACACTGACTACCTGGTCCACACTCTTTGCAACAAAGATTAAGGCTTGTCAACTTTGATCATGTACACAGAAACAATTTTTATAAGAACACACCTAATTCGTGTGTGAGTGAAAAGAAGGAACGCACAGAAGGCAAAATCTGCATGTGTTTCCAGCTTGCTTATAGACAGAAACAGTATGTGCATTTTCCCAGCAATATGCATTTTACAGATGAACTCCAACAAACAAACCTGGCTTACGAGCACTTGTCTCCTTGGTTATCTCCACAGGCCAAACATGGCATATTTTCACACCATCACAGCTATTCTACAGGCAAG
>NW_024508200.1:0-613 GCF_017590135.1 Pyrgilauda ruficollis | reverse complement strand
TTGTGCCTGGGCACTGTCCAGCCTCACCACCCCCAGCCTATAACACTGCAGGAGGTTACTGTGGCCAAAATGCAGGACTTGGACTTATTAAACTTCATCGTACTGGACTCTGCCCATCCATCCAACCATTCCAGGTCTCTCTGCAGAGCTCTCCTACCTTCCAGTAGATTGACACATGCTCCCAGCTTAGTGTCATCTGTAAATTTACCAAATTTACCAAATTTACCAATACCCTCATCCCTGTCATCAATAAAAATATTGAACAGAGCTGGCCCCAGCACAGAGCCCTGAGGACACCCCTGGTGACTGGCCCCAGCTGGATGCAGCACCGCTCACCATCACTCTGGGCCCGGCCATGCAGCCAGTTCCTAACCCAGCAGAGAGTGCTCCTGTCCAGCTGTGGGCTGCAGCTTTTCCAGGAGTGTGCTGTGGGAGACAGTGTCAAAGGCCTTGATGAAGTCCAGGTACACAACATCCTTAGCCTTTCCTGCATCCACCAAGTGGGTGACCTGGCCATAAAAGGAGATCAGGTTGGTCAAACATGACCCACCCCTCCTAAACCCCTGCCAGCTGTGTCTGACACCCTGGCCATCCTGTAATGCTGTGTGATGAC
>NW_024508199.1:0-613 GCF_017590135.1 Pyrgilauda ruficollis | reverse complement strand
CAGGCTGAATCCCAGGGTCCTGTCCTGTCCCACAGTGCCCAGGCCAGCAGTGGCATGTGGCTCACAGCCACCCCACAGGCAGGGCCCCCTCCCCGGAGGAGGGCTGCACCTGAGGCTGTGCCATTTGGGATGCCCACACGGCACCGGCAGGGCAGAGAGGGAAAATGGGGAGTTTTCCCCCGAGCCACCAACAGCGAGGGCCCAGACAGTTTGGACAAGCTGTCGAAGCTCTCCAAATAGCCTAAATAATCACCAGGCCAGATTCCTGCCGGCCCCAGCAGTTGCTAGTGGCTGTTCCGAAACAAATACAAACCCAATTTGCTCTCAGAGTCATTCTCGAAGCACGAGATAAACTTCATCCTCTCCAGTGCTGCTGCCAGAGGCCGAGCAGTGACCCCTCAGACACCCCCGACCCTGCCTGGGCTGGGCTGGCCCTGCAGGGACCATCTGGGCCTCAAAAGCCACCCCTGCTCCCTTGCTCAGGGACAGCCTGGGGCCACCCGTGTCCCACCTGGGCACAGGTGGGGGAGCCGGAGCAGTGGTGCCATCACCCCTCCCCACAAAGCATTCCCCAGCCAAGGGGGTGAGCACCCTGGGATGAAGGCACACGAGG
>NW_024508198.1:0-613 GCF_017590135.1 Pyrgilauda ruficollis | reverse complement strand
AAAAAAACAACCCCAAAACCCCAGTAAAATGAAAAACTCCAGAACATATTTTCTTTTCCATTGAAGTCTCATTTTTTAAAGTATTGAAGAAGAGGTTCCCTCTTCTCTTTCCACTCCATGATTTCATGGGTGAAGCTCTGACGTATAAAATAATTTTGTATTTTCCCCTTTTCTGAAGAGAAGGGGCAATTGTTTATATGGGGGCCAGGACTTTGACAGCACTGCTGGTGGTGGAAGTGTTTGTAAAGAGGTTTGGGATAACAATCCAAGCTTTCTCCAATGGTTTGCCCTTTCCAGGCACTCCCAGGAAGTGTTTGGCTCCCTGGCCCTGCCCAGCATCACTCAGGCTGGAGTGGAAAGGTCTTTGCTTGGACAAGGGAAATCTTCCTTAGACCTTTTCCTCTGCATCCCTAAATGAATTCCCCAACTGTATCTCAAATTTTTTACAGGTTGTAGCTCAGGAAAAACAAAATAAGTCTGATTTCTGAATATTTTCAAACTGCTCAAGAGTCTAGTGACAGCAAGGTGTGGCTTCTTCCCATCTTGCTGCAGGTCCTAGAGCAGGAGGGAAGGATTTGGGGGCAGCCGTGATTAGCTTTGCAGTGACTGACTC
>NW_024508197.1:0-635 GCF_017590135.1 Pyrgilauda ruficollis | reverse complement strand
AATTCCATCAGGATTTCCATTCCTACACACAAAATTCCCAAGAATTTCTAAAACATACTTTCCCCTTTCTCTGTCCACTGGTTATAATAGGAGGAAACACAAAGCAGTAGAGGAGAAACAATGTGAGAGAGGATAAAAAGCTTCTTTTAGCTGTCTCACCACATGCACATAGGTGCATGAGCAAGGCAACATCTCTCTTACACACATCCATGACCTACAAGGTCTCATCTGCCAAACTGGCAATGGCTTACCTGGCTCTTCTCTCGGAAGCGAGCCCCTTCCAGATGGGAGCGGAAGGAAGCCAGGACAAAATACGCAGCCGCTCTCATGTTGGGGTCGTAGCTGCTCAGGGCAGCCACTGTGAGACCCAGGGCATTGACTTCCACAAACTTGTGACATGCCAGCACACACTCTGTGAGGGGGTGGGGGAAGAGAAGCAGAAAGCACCATAAGTTAGCACTGACACGTCCCAGCGTGTGTGACAGCACCATATCCTTAACGTTTCTGGTCTTGAGCACCCATTTCTGCCTCTACCCCACAGACTATGACCTCAGCGCATGAAGGCTCCTCCAGCTGACAAAGGGCTCCAGCAATTCACTCTGAACAGGAATTCTTTACCTGAGCTGAAATTCATG
>NW_024508196.1:0-623 GCF_017590135.1 Pyrgilauda ruficollis | reverse complement strand
AAAAAGAAGAAAAGGCAGGTAAAGGGAATTATCCATATCACATTGATATATAGAAATAACAACTGAATGGAATGAAAACTCCAGGAATTTAGCACATTCAGCAGAAGTAGATAATCTCTATTGGGAAACCATTCTAAGAAACAGCATGTGAATTTAGGCCTGAGAGCTAGTATATGTCACTCTCCTATGAACTTGAAGATGATGCAACATAACTGAGAAGCAGCAAACTTAGTCCCCCTAAAAGAAGAGAAAAAAAATGTAAACAAGTAAGTTGGTGCCTGTAACATGATAGTACCATGCAGGGCTTTAGAAGAAATTTTTAAGTGAGGAATAACACAACTTGGATGCAGGACTCAAAGGCATAATAAGTAAATTTGCTGATGATAGAAAATTGTGAGGAGCTGTTGACTCTCTCAGAGACAGGGAGGTCCTGCAGAGAAACCTTGAAAATTTAAGGGACTGGGCAATCACCAAGTTTAACAATGGGAAGCGCTGGGTTCTGCACCCAGGATGGGGCAACACTGAATGTAAGGACAGACCAGGGAATGAGGGTCTGGAGAGCAATGCTGTGGAAAGGAACCGGAGGGTCCTGGTCTGTGGCAAGCTGAACAGGAGTCAGCAGT
>NW_024508195.1:0-620 GCF_017590135.1 Pyrgilauda ruficollis | reverse complement strand
AAGAATTATTTATACTCTACAAAAAAACCCTCAAAACACAGTTTTTGGTTCACAAGTAACTGGTCTGATGTTAAAATATAATTGCTGTTTCTTACATAATGACTGTTCTCTGAAGTGTATTCCCAGTAGCTTTGTGTATTTCTTACTCTCTCAGGTGTTTGGAGATTCTTCCATCTCTCAGTATGGAAAACATGAAGCATGTTCTGAGTGCATTAAAAAACCCAACAAACAACATAGTTTGGCATATGCTGCTTTTATCATTTGGCTAACATTTTTACACCAGTGTGTGGTGTGACTGTGTCTATCACAGAAAGTTGAAGAAAAAAAAGTCTAGTTTCTTAATTTTTCACTTGTAAAGGGTTCACTTCAAGTTCTGTTGAAATCGAAAGGTTTTTGGACAGCCATTGATGCCAAGGGGAAATGGATTCAGGCTTTCAATAGGATTCTGGCAGGCTTTGTTTCAAGGTAAACTGTCGCACAGTGAAAGTCCATGGCTCAGACTCTGAATACCACAGAAGAGTGTGTGAGAGGAGTGGGGGTTTATTACTTTCAATTCTGCCCCAATTGTATGAAGTTTAAAAAGGCAAGTGCCCGATCCTGCACCTGGGATGGGGCAACCC
>NW_024508194.1:0-613 GCF_017590135.1 Pyrgilauda ruficollis | reverse complement strand
GGGAAAAATGGCCAAAAATGGGGAAAACGGCCAGAAATGGGAAAAACGGGAAAAATAAACACAAAAATGGGGAAAATTAACACAAAAATAGGAAAAAACCAGCCAAAAATGGGACAAAAATCACCCAAATCTGGCAAAATTCACCCAAATCAGCCAATGTTGGACCCAGAATTCCCAATTTTTGGCTCAAAATTCCCCATTTTTTGGCTCAGAATTCCCAATTTTGAGTCAGGATTCCCAAAATTCCCAGATTTTTTTGGGCTCTGCTCTCGCTCCAGGCTCGCCATTCCCAAATTTTGGGTGGAAATTCCCAAATTTGGCTCAGAATTCCCATTTTTTGCTTGGAAATTCCCTGTTTTTGCAAGGAAATTTCCATTTTTCGGCTCTCCATTCCCAATTTTTGGGTCAAAATTCCCATTTTTTGGCTCTCAATCTCCATTTTTGGGTCACAATCCCATTTTCGGCTCAAAATTCCCAATTTTCGGCTCAAAATTCCCAATTTTCGGCTCAGAATTCCCAACTTTCGGCTCAGAATTCCCAATTCCTGGCTCAGAATTCCCAACTTTCAGCTCAGAATTCCCAACATTTGGCTCAAAATTCCCAATTTTCGGCT
>NW_024508193.1:0-613 GCF_017590135.1 Pyrgilauda ruficollis | reverse complement strand
GAGGGACCGCAGTGAGGGGAGAGGGACGGGAGTGGGGGGAGAGGGACCGGAGTGAGAGGGACAGGAGTGAGGGACAGGGGGAGAGGGGGGAGGGACAGCAGTGAGGGACACGGGGAGAGGGA
Source organism: Pyrgilauda ruficollis (assembly GCF_017590135.1). Taxonomy (NCBI): domain Eukaryota; kingdom Metazoa; phylum Chordata; class Aves; order Passeriformes; family Passeridae; genus Pyrgilauda; species Pyrgilauda ruficollis. Next base: position 491 of record NW_024508193.1, on the reverse strand, counting down.
CAGCCAGGCCACAGCCCCGGGAGCAAAGGGACTTTGGAGACCAAAATCCCTTTTCCTCCATTTTTTCCCAATTTTTCCGGGATGTTTTCCCCATTTTCATCCCATTTCTCTCCTGCTTTTCCCCATTTTTTCCCGGATTTTTCCCCGTTTTTCCCCCCCATTTCCCCCATTTTCCCACTGATTTTTTTCCTGTTTTTTCACGGATTTTTCCCCCGATTTTTTTCCACATTTTCCCCCTGATTTTCCCCATTTTCCCCCGATTTTTTCCCCGTTTTTCCCCCCAATTTTTCCCGCGTTTTTTCCCCCTTTTTCCCCCCGATTTTCCCCATTTTCCCCCCGTTTTTTCCCCATTTTTCCCCCGATTTCCCCCCATTTTTCCCCCCGATTTTCCCCATTTTCCCACTGATTTTTCCCCTCCATTTCCCCCATTTTCCCTCTGATTTTTTCCCTGATTTTTCCCTGTCTTTTTCCCCCAATTTTCCCCATTTTCC
>NW_024508192.1:0-614 GCF_017590135.1 Pyrgilauda ruficollis | reverse complement strand
AAAAAAAAATACAAGATACAGTCCTTTGTGGGGGAAGATAGACGGGGCAAAGCAATATGTGAGAGCTCTTTTCCATGGGCAGATAAAACCCAGTGTCAAAGGTAAAACAAACCATTTATATTTCTGTCAGATTCCCTGGTTTGTTGTGTGCAAAAGCTTTTGGAAGTCAACAGAAAAGGTCAACCAGCAGGGTGGAAATTTTATTAAAAATATTTAGACTGCCTTTATTGCCAAATGTAAATGGAAACCAATTAGATAATCAAACTAAAAGTAGGCAAAGAAATGGTATTAACACTCTCAGAATGTAATGATCATTGTTAAGGACGGATTTTGTCCAGTTACTTGCCTTTGGTGGTGGTGGCAGGGGAAAATCAATTATGTTTCACCTTTTAACTGCCTTTTAAAGCCTTGCAAAATGATTTCGTAAAGCATCAAAGATCCAGCAATAAAACAAGGAAAAAGTGGATAAGAGAGAAAAGATGATGTAAACAACCTGTAAATGCTGGTCTGCAAAAAACCCTCCAAAACCCCCCAAAAACATGGGGAAATGGGTTAAATAGGTACTGCTCCATTGCAGCCATGAGTTGCAGAACAAAATTATTGTGGCAAAGCTT
>NW_024508191.1:7567-10649 GCF_017590135.1 Pyrgilauda ruficollis | reverse complement strand
GAGGGCGCCGCCGCGGCCGCCGCGCCCCAAAACCCGTCCGGCGGCGGCCGCACCATGACCTACGTGGCCAAGCCGGCGTACGCGGGCTCGGCGGCGGGCGAGGGGCTGTGCCAGATCACCGTGCGCATCGGCGAGGAGGCCATCGTCAAGCGCCGCATCTCCGGCACCGAGCTGCGCGGCGACGGCGCCGAGGAGCGCCGCGGCGACAACGACAGCGACGCCGAGGACCGGCTCTGGCGGCCGTACTACTCCTACAAGCCCAAGAGGAAGGCGGGCGGCAACGCCGGCAACGCCGGGGCCGCGCCCGGCGCCGCCAAGAAGCCGCGGTGGCGGCGCAAGCTGCGCTCGCTGCGGCGGGGGGACGGCGGCGACAATGGCAATGGCAATGACAATGGCGACGCCGCGCGGCGCCGCGAGCGGCACCACCCGTGCCGGGTGTGCGGGAAGAGCTTCCCGGCGCTGCGGAAGCTGCGCAAGCACCAGCGGGGACACGAGGCCGGCGCGGGGGTCCCTGTGCAATGGTGAGCGTGCAAGGGGTGTTTGTGCGAGGGTGAGCGTGCAAACGGGGGTCCCTGTGCGATGGTGAGTGTGCAAGGGGTGTTTGTGCAATGGTGAGTGTGCAAACGGGGGTCCCTGTGCAATGGTGAGTGTGCAAAGGGTGTTTGTGCCTTGGTTAGTGTGCAAGGGGTGTTTGTGCAATGGTGAGCGTGCAAACGGGGGTCCCTTTGCAATGGTGAGTGTGCAAAGCAATCCTTGTGCAAATGGGGGTCCTCATGCAACTCTGGGTGTGCAAAGGATTCTCCTTCAGCAGTTGTGAGTGTGCAAGAGGGGGCCCTGGTGTTGGGGTGAGTGTGCAAGGGGGTGTTAGTGCAATGCAATGGTGAGTGTGCAAACGGGGGTCCCTGTGCAATGGTGAGTGTGCAAATGGGTCTGCGTGCAGTTCTGAGTGTGCAAATGGCTCCCTGTGCAAATCTGAGTGTGCAAGGCCCGCCCTCGTGCAGTTCTGAGTGTGCAAACGGTTCCTTGTGCAATGGTGAGTGTGCAAATGGCTCCCTGTGCAAATCTGAGTGTGCAAGGCCCGCCCTCGTGCAAGGCCCGGCCCTTCCCCGCCGCCCTCGTGCAACGCACAATGATCCTCGTGCAAAGTGCGCGTGCAAGGGTCATCCTCGTGCAAGGATCCACGTGCAAGGATCGTCCTCGTGCAAGGACCCTAGTGCAAAGTGTGCCCGTACAAAGCGCGTGTGCAAAGATCCTGGTGCAAGGGACGTTCCTCGTGCAAGGACCCACGTGCAAGGATCCTTGTGCGAATCGCCGTCACGCAGAGTGCGCGTGCAAGGATCATCCTTGTGGAGGGACCCTTGTGTAAAGCGTGTGTGTGCAAGGATGATCCTCGTGCAAGGATCCACGTGCAGGGAACCTCCTCGTGCAAGGATCCACGTGCAAATTGTCCTCGTGCGAAGCGCCCGTGCAAGGATCCTTGTGCAAGGAACATTCCTCGTGCAAAGTGCGCGTGCAAGGATCGTCCTCGTGCAAGGATCCACGTGCAAAGCGCGTGTGCAAAGCCCACGTGCAAGGATCCCCCCCTGCGTGTCCCCACGGCGTCCGTCCCCTCGGGGGTGTCCCCGTGGTGGGGGGAGGGGTCCCCGGGGGGTGGCGGGGGGTCCCCGGGGTGTCCCCGCGGCGGGGGGTGGCAGCGGTGACAAATGTCCACTATTTATCTGCATCAGTGAGTGTTAGAGACGCCAATAAACACCGTAGAGCTGAGCTGGCCTTGGGGACAGCGGGGGGACATTGGGGACAGCGGGGACATTGGGGACATTGGGGACATTGGGGACATTGGGGGACAGTGGGGACATTTGGGACAGCGGGGGGACATTGGGGACAGTGGGGGGATTGGGGACAGCGGGGACATTGGGGACAGCGGGGGGATTGGGGACAGGGGACACTGGGGACATTGGGAGAGATTGGGACAAGGGGGACATTTGGGGACATTTGCAGACACTTGGGGACAGTGGGGACATTGACGGGATTGGGGACAGCGGGGGGACATTGGGAACATTGGGAGATTGGGGACATCAGGGACATTTGGAGACATTGGGGACATTGGGGACAGTGAAGACATTGGGGACATTGAGGGGATTGGGGACAGCGGGGGGATTGGGGACAGCGGGGACATTTGGGGACCTTGAGGGGATTGGGGACATTTGGGACACGGGGGGAGGGGGGGACATGAGGTAAATTTGGGGACCCCCCCAGGTGGCACCGAGCTGAGGGAGGGGGGGTCCTGAGGTCTGGGGGGGTCCCTCGAGTTTTGGGGTCTCTCATTTTTTTTTGGGGAGGGGGCATTGATTTTTGGAGGGTTCCCCCTTTTTGCTGCCCCCATTCCAGACACCCCAAAAAGGGGGGGACGCCCCAATTTTGGGTCCCAACTCCAGGAATGCTCAAGGGGGGGTTCCCCCACTTTCAAGCTCCTTCAGGATGGAGCCCCCCACTTTTAGAGCCCCCAACATTCCCCGTCCCTCCCCCTCCAAAATTTTGGGGTGCAATCCCACTCTCAGCAGATGGAGTCCCCCCAGATTTTGGGGTGCAATCCCACTCTCAGCAGATGGAGTCCCCCCAGATTTTGGGGTGCCATCCTGCTCACAGCAGGTGATAAGTGGAGTCCCACTGCAAAATTTTGGGGTTCAACCCGTCTCACAACAGATGACAACTAGAGTTACCCCCCAAAATTTTGGGGTGCCTCCCCCCTCACAGCAACCGACATGTGGAGTTACCCCCCAAAATTTTGGGGTGCCTCCCCCCTCACAGCAACCGACATGTGGAGTTACCACCCAAAATTTTGGGGTTCAACTCCTCTCAGAGCGGATGACAGAAGGAGTTACCCCCCAAAATTTTGGGGTGCAATCCCGCTCTCAGCAGATGGAGCCCCATCCAAATTTTGGGGCGCAATCCCACTCCCAGAGATGGAGTCCCCCCAAAATTTTGGGGTTCAACCCCTCTCAGAGCAGATGACAGGTAGAGTTACCCCCCAAAATTTTGGGGTGCCCCCCCCTCACAGCAGCCGGCAGGTGGAGTTACCCCC
>NW_024508191.1:0-7112 GCF_017590135.1 Pyrgilauda ruficollis | reverse complement strand
CAAGGGGGGGGGGGTCCCCCACTTTCAAGCTCCTTCGGGATGGAGCCCCCCACTTTTAGAGCCCCCAACATTCCCCGTCCCTCCCCCTCCAAAATTTTGGGGTTCAATCTCACTCCCAGCAGATGGAGGTACTCCCAAAATTTTGGGGTGCAATCCCACTCTCAGCAGATGGAGTCCCCCCAGATTTTGGGGTGCCATCCTGCTCACAGCAGGTGATAAGTGGAGTCCCACTGCAAAATTTTGGGGTTCAACCCGTCTCACAACAGATGACAACTGGAGTTACCCCCCAAAATTTTGGGGTGCCTCCCCCCTCACAGCAACCGACATGTGGAGTTACCACCCAAAATTTTGGGGTTCAACTCCTCTCAGAGCGGATGACAGAAGGAGTTACCCCCCAAAATTTTGGGGTGCAATCCCGCTCTCAGCAGATGGAGCCCCGCCCAAATTTTGGGGTGCAATCCCACTCCCAGAGATGGAGTCCCCCCAAAATTTTGGGGTTCAACCCCTCTCAGAGCAGATGACAGGTGGAGGACTTGCCCCCGCCGGCCCCCCCCGCGGCGCTGGGGTCCAGGTCGGGGGGCAGCGTCCCCGGGGCCCCCCAAACGTTGAGCTCCTCGAAGACGCCGGTCTCGATCAGCTCCTCCTGCCAGGGGATGGGGACGGTGCCCGAGGCGAAGGCGTCGCACAGCGCCGCGTCCCCCGCGTCCAGCTCCACGCCCTTGACCGTGGAGAAGGCCCCCACGTCGCCCAGGTCCTTGGCGTACACGCGCCGGGGGTCCGGCACGAACGGCGGGGGCACCAGGCCTTGGGGGGGGGGAGGACACCCCGTTGGTTTTGGGGTGCAATCGGAGAGACGCTCGGTAGGCCCAGTATGGCCCAGTATGGGCCAGTGACCAGGGGAACCCCCAGGAACCCCCAGGAACATCTGAGAACTTCCAAAAACCTCTCAAGGACCACCAGGAACTCCCCAAAATTCAGCCCAGGGCTCCCAGAAACCTCCCAGTACAGCCCAGTATAGCCCAGTTTGGTCCAGTAATCACAGGAAACGCCAGGAACCCCAAGGAACCCCAAGGAACATCTGAGAACTTCCAGAAACCTCCCCAGAACCTCCCAAGGACTACCAGGAACTCCCCAAAATTCAGCCCACGGCTCCCGACCCTCAGTGGAAACCCCATTGCTGGACCTCCAACACCCACTGGAGACCCCAGAACCCAATGGGGACTCCAACCCTTGACCACCCAACACCCACTGTAGACACCACCATGAGCACACAACGTCCATTGGAGACCCCAAAACCTAATGGAGACCCCAAAACCCACTGCAGACCCAACCCTTGACCACCCAACACTCAATGGAGACATCACCATGAGCACCCAAAACCCACTGGAGGCCCCAAAACCCAATGGAGACCCCAAAACCCAATGGGGACCCCAACTCTTGACCACCCAACACCCACTGTAGACACCACTATGAGCACCCAATGCCCACTGGAGGCCCCAAAACCCAATGGAGACCTCAACCCTTGACCACCCAACCACCCACTGAGCCCCATCTCCGTGACCACCACCCCCTGGAGACCCCATTTCCCAACCCTTGACCCTCCTTGGGGGACCCCAAAACCCACTGGAGACCCCAAAAACCAATGGAGGCCCCAAAACCCACTGGAGACCCCAACTCTTGACCACCCAACACTCAATGGAGACAACAACATGAGCACCCAAAACCCACTGGACACCCCAAAACCCACTGGAGACCCCAAAACCCACTGCAGACCCCAACTCTTGACCACCCAACAATCAATGACATCACCATGAGCACCCAACACCCATTGGAGATCCCAAAACCCAATGGAGACCCCAAAACCCACTGCAGACCCAACCCTTGACCACCCAACACCCCACTGAGCCCCATCTCCGTGACCACCACCCCCTGGAGACCCCATTTCCCACCCCTTGCCCCCCTGGAGACCCCTGCCCGCCCCACCGCGGGCGTTACCGGCCTCGAGGCGCCCCCAGTTGATGCTGCCGAAGAAGGGGTGGGCCTTCAGCTGGGCGCAGTCGTTGTCGCGGAAGCCCAGGCGGGCCTGGGGGTCCTTGGCCAGGAGCCCCTCGCAGGCCTCGCGCGCCGCCGCGCTGAACTTCTCCGAGTAGGTCACGGGGTCGTTCAGGATGCGCCGCGTCACCTCCTTGTTCTCCACCTGAGGGGAAATAAAACGTGGTGGGGGGTCCTTGGGGGTCCCGATCGTTGGGGACCTGGTGGGTTCTGAAGGTCCTGGGGGGAGTTCTTGGGGGATCTTGGGGGTTCTGAAGGTCCTCAGGGATTTTTGGGAGGTCCTTGGAGGGTTCTGAAAGTCCTGGGGGGAATTCTTGGAGGTTCTTGGGGTTTTCTGAGGGACTGGGGGAGTTTCTTTGAGGTTTTGGGGGATTTTCTGAGGGTCCTGGGGGGTTTCTTGATGGTTTTTGGAAGTTTCTGAAGATCCTGGGGAATTCTTTGGGGGTTTATTGGAAATTTTGGAGTTTCTGAAGGTCCTGGGGGGATTCTTGGAGGTTTTTGGGAGTTTCTGAGGGTCCTGGGAGGTTTCTGGGGGCCCTGAGCTGAATTTTGGGGAGTTCCTGGTGGTCCTTGAGAGGTTTTTGGAAGTTCTCAGATGTTCCTTGGGGTTCCTGGGGGTCCCCCCGGTTACTGGGCTGTACTGGGGGTTACTGGGCGGTGCTGGGGGGCTCTGGGGGCGGGGGTCACCTTCTCCCCCCGCCGGCGGAAGGGGCCCTTGGCCTCCAGCATCTCGTAGATCGTCACCCCCAGCGTGAAGTAATCGACCGACCAATCGTAGTCCTCGTTCTTGAGCAGCTCGGGGGCCATGAACCCTGGGGGACAGGGACGTTGGGGGACAGGGGACATTGGGGGGGACAGGGGACGTTGGGGACCACCAGTGACCACAGTGACCACCAGTGACCACAGTGACCACAGTGACCATCACTGACCACCAGCGACCCCAGTGACCATCAGTGACCACAGTGACCACCGGTGACCACAGTGACCACCAGTGACCAGAGTGACCACAGTGACCACCAATGTCCCTATGTCCCCCTAATTTCCCACATTCTCCAATGTCCCCAATCCCCCCAATCCCCCCTATACCCCCAATGTCCCCACTGTCCCCAATATCTCCAATGTCCCCAAATGCCCCAATGTCCCCAATGTCCCCAACATCCCCAATATCTCAAAGTCCCCAATATCCCCAATATCCCCAATGTCCCCAATGCCCCCAGTGTCCCCAATGCCCCCAGTGTCCCCCTGTCCCCCCAGTGTCCCCGTGTCCCCACCGGCGTCGTCGAGCAGGACGTTCTCGGGTTTGAGGTCGCGGTAGACGATGCGGTGCTGGTGCAGGTGCTCCAGCCCCAGCAGGATCTGCGCCGTGTAGAAAACCGCGCGCGGCTCCGCGAAGCCCGGGTTCTCCTCGTCCACGTTGTAGATGTGGTACCTGGGGACATCGGGGACATTGGGGACATCGGGGACATCGGGGACATTGGGGACATTGAGGACATTGGGGCCATCGCCAATATTGGGGACATTGGGGACATCGGGGACATCGGGGCCATTGGGGACACTGGGGACACGTGGGGACACGGCGGGGACACGATCAACATCTGTGGCACCAGCACTGTGCCAAGGTCACAGCAGGGTCACACCAAGGTGACGCCAAAGCCATGGCAAGGTCACACCAGGGTCACATCAAAGTCACACCAGGGTCACGTCAAAGACACACCAGGGTGACATCAAGGTCACACCAAGGTGACACCAAAGCCATACCAAGGTGACACCAAAGCCATGCCAAGGCCATGCAGGGTCACCTCAAGGCCACATCAAGGTCACACCAGGGTGACATCAAGGCCACAACAAAGTTACATTAGGGTGACATCAAGGTCACACCAGGGTCACACCAAGGCCACGCCAGACCGTGCCAAGGCCACTCCAAGGCCACGCCAGGGTCACACCAAGATCACACCAGGGTCACACCAAGGTCAATCCAAAGCCACCCTGAGGCCACCCCGAGGCCACCCCGCTGTCCCCAAGGCCACCGCAGCCGCGTACCGCAGGTCGCCGCCGTTCATGATGGTCATGACGAGGCAGAGGTCGGTCTTGGTCTGGAAGGCGCAGGCCAGGGACACGATGAAGCGGCTGTGGACGCGCGCCAGGATCCGCTTCTCCACCAGCGCCGCCTGGGGACACGGTGGGGACACGTTGGGGACACGTTGGGGACATGGGATGGCACCACCATGGACACAATGTGTGGAGAGGGACAGGGACATGGAATTGCCAAGGAGAAGCAGGTGGCACACACCAAGGGACAGACACAGGGACATGTGGAGAGGGACAGGGACAGGGACAGGGACAGGGACAGGGACAGGGACAGGGACAGGGAATTGTCAAGGACGCCCAGGTGGCACACTCCAAGGGACAGACACAGGGACTGAGGGGACATCCGAGGGGACAGAGGGACAGATTTGGGGACAGAAGAGCAGATTTGGGAACTGAGGGACAGATTTGGGGACACAGGGACATCCAAGGGGACCGAGTGGGGTCAGAGGGACCACTGAGAGGACCGAGGGGTGAATTTGAGGACAGAGGAACATCTGAGCGCTCCGAGGAACAGCCATGGGCAGAGGGGACAAAGGGCCACCCTTGGGGACACCCTTGGGGACACCTTGGGGACACCTTGGGGACACCCACCTCGTATCCCTTGCGCTTCTTGAGGCGCTTCTTGTTGAGGCGTTTGTTGGCGTACATCTTGCCGGTGGCGCGGCGCTGGCAGGCGCAGACCTCGCCGAAGCCGCCCTTGCCCAGCACGCGGAACTCCACGAAGGCGTCGGCGTTGACGGCCTGGCTCTCGAGCCACTTGAACTGCACGAAGCGGCTGAACTCGGGCGAGCCCCGGTACGGCCCCCAGGCCGCCGCCTCCAGGTGCGCCAGCAGCTCCCGCCGCGCCGGCACGAAGGCGTCGCACGGGAGCGTGGAGCCTGCGGGGCAGCGGGGAGGGTTAGGGGTGTCATGGCCGCCAAGGTCGTCATGGACATGGCTGGGGTGGCATGGCTGCTGTTGGGGTGTCATGGCTGCCGTCAGGGTGTCATGGCTTCCAATACCATCATGGCCGCCATTGGGGTGTCATGGCTGCCGAAGTCATCACGGACATGGTTAGGGTGTCATGGCCACCATTGGGTGTCATGGCTGCCAATACCATCATGGCCGCCATTGGGGTGTCATGGCTGCCAAAGTCATCACAGACATGGTTGGGGTGGCATGGCCACCATTGGGGTATCATGGCTGCTAATACCATCATGGCCGCCATTGGGGTGTCATGGCTGCCAATACCATCATGGCTGCTGTTGGGGTGTCATGGCCGCCATTGGGGTGTCATGGCTGCCAATACCATCATGGCCGCCATTGGGGTGCCATGGCTGCCGAAGTCATCACGGACATGGTTGGGGTGTCATGGCTGCCGCTGGGGTGTCATGGCTGCCAATACCATCATGGCTGCTGTTGGGGTGTCATGGCCGCCATTGGGGTGTCATGGCTGCCAATACCATCATGGCCGCCATTGGGGTGCCATGGCTGCCGAAGTCATCACGGACATGGTTAGGGTGTCATGGCTGCTGTTGGGGTGTCATGGCTGCCAAGATTGTCATGGACATGGTTGGGGTGTCATGGCTGCCACTGGGGTGTCATGGCTGCCAATACCATCATGGCTGCTGTTGGAGTGTCATGGCTGCCAACAGCATCATGGCCGCCATTGGAGTGTCATGGCCGCTGGTGAGGTGTCATGGCAGCCAATACCATCTTTGTGGCAGCCATGCTGACGTCATGTCCACCATATTGGCACTGTGTCTGCCATATTGGAGCCTTGTCAGCCATATTAATCTCACAGCTGCCATATTGGAGCCTTGTCAGCCATGTCAACGTCATGGCTGCCATATTGGAGCCGTGTCAGCCTTGTCAATTTCACGGCCACCATATTGGAGCCTTGTCAGCCATGTCAACGTCATGGCCGCCATATTGGAGCCTTGTCAGCTGTGTCAATTTCACAGCCACCATATTGGAGCCGTGTNCAGCCATTTAAATTTCACGGCTGCCATATTGAAGCCTTGTCAGCCATATTAATCTCACAGCTGCCATATTGGAGCCTTGTCAGCCATGTTAAATTCCCGGCCACCATATTGGAGCCTTGTCAGCCATGTCAACGTCATGGCCGCCATATTGGAGCCTTGTCAGCTGTGTCAATTTCACAGCCACCATATTGGAGCCGTGTCAGCCATGTCAACGTCATGGCCGCCATATTGGAGCCTTGTCAGCCATATTAATCTCACAGCTGCCATATTGGAGCCTTGTCAGCCATGTCAACGTCATGGCCGCCATATTGGAGCCTTGCCAGCTGTGTCAATTTCACAGCCACCATATTGGAGCCTTGTCAGCCATGTTAATTTCACGGCCGCCATATTGGAGCCTTGTCAGCCATATTAATCTCACAGCTGCCATATTGGAGCCTTGTCAGCCATGTCAACGTCACGGCTGCCATATTGGAGCCGTGTCAGCCATGTCAATGTCACGGCCGCCATATTGTCACCGCTCCCCACCGCCCTCACCTGCGGGCGGCGCGGTGGCGGCGGCGCTGAGGAAGCCGCAGTGCTCGGACCCTCCCGGCGTGAAGAACCGGCTCCGCAGCCTCTTGGCCGCCGCCTCCCTCTCGGCGTCCTCGCACTGCTCGAAGGCCTCGATCTCCGCCCACAACGCCCCGGCCGCCGCGAACTGGGCGGAACCTTCCAGAAACCTCCGGAACAGCAGCTTCCCGATGGGCTGCTCCACGCACTGCCACCGGAACGACGTCTCCTGGCCGCCATCTTGGGTGTGGCCGGGCGGGGCGCCGTTGGGGGCTCCGGGACCCCCGTTCTGGGTGCCGGCGGTGCCGCCCAGCTGGGCGCGCAGGGCCTCGCACTGGGAGATGTGGGGCAGGCGGAGCCGCGCCTTGGAGCGCCGCTCCTTGCCGCCGCCGGGGCCGCCGCGCGCCGACACGTAGGCCGAGTTGGCCACCACGGTCTCCAGACCCCCGATGTCCATGG
>NW_024508190.1:0-614 GCF_017590135.1 Pyrgilauda ruficollis | reverse complement strand
GGGATCAAACCCACCACCTTGGCATTACTGGCTCCCTGCTCTAATAAAGTATTTAATATCCAGACACCCTCCTGAGAAAACTCCATGGAACAGACTGTTCTTCCAGGTGGAGCATCTGAACTGGAGCTTCAGCAACACCTGGAGCCAAGCCAGTTCCATCTCCCTCCACTGTAGGTGAATGGAGCCCAGAAGTGGCTAATTCCACTTGGTGGAACTCATAGCTCAGGAAGGAGCCAGGATCTGGCTCTGCAGAGCTCCCACTTCTGGAGGAGAGGGGTGGGAGAGAACAGTCTGGCACTGCAGCACCAAGTCCCTCAGGGATGGCTCACCCTCTGCTTAGACCTGAAAAAAGGGATAAAAAAGAATCCAGCTGAGTGATGAGCAGTCAGGCTCAGTGCAGTGTCAGATTCCATCCACATTCCAGGACTCCTGGATGTCCCCTCCCCGCCCTGAGATTTTGGGTAGCTTATGCCTGGCCTCAGCCCCATATCCGCAGGACTCATTCAACAGTCTCCAGACTCGGGAATCATCACAGACCAGGCTGCACTGCCACTGATCTCACCCACACCCCGCACCACAGATGTCAACTCTGGTCAATTAAAAGCCTCTGAAAC
>NW_024508189.1:0-614 GCF_017590135.1 Pyrgilauda ruficollis | reverse complement strand
CCCCGAAATCACCCCAAAATCACCCCCCCAAAATAACCCAAAATCTCCCGAAATCACCCCAAAATCATCACCCCAAAATCACCCAAAATCCCCCGAAATCACCCCAAAATCACCACCTCAAAATCCTCCCAAAATAACCCCAAATCCCCCGAAATCACTCCAAAACAATCACCCAAAAATAACCCAAAATCACCCGAAACCACCTCAAAACCATCACCCCAAAATCACCCAAAAATAACCCAAAATCACCCGAAATCAACCCAAAATCACCACCCCAAAATCCCCTGAAATCACCCCAAAATAACCCCAAAATCATCACCCCAAAATAACCCGAAATCACCCCAAAATCATCACCCCAGAATAACCCAAAATCCCCTGAAATCACCCCAAAATCCCCTGAAATCACCCCAAAATAACCCCAAAATAACCCAAAACCATCACCCCAAAATCCCCTGAATTCACCCCAAATTAACCCAAAAGTTCCCCAAAATCATCCCAAAATAACCCAAAATCCCCGGAATTCACCCCAAAAACAAAATAAAAAATCAAAAATAAAACAAATCCCCCAAAATCCCCCAAAAATTGTGGAACCCCAAAATCCCCCAAATTTCCCC
>NW_024508188.1:0-614 GCF_017590135.1 Pyrgilauda ruficollis | reverse complement strand
TGAGGGGAAAAGGAGAAAAAGGAGAGGAAAAGGAGGGGACAGGACGGAAAAGGAGGGAAAAGGAGGAAAAAAGAGGAAAAAGGAGGCACTGGCTCATGCAGGGCACAGCTGGCAGCGGTGGCACTGACCGGGGACAGGGATGGCAGGGGGAGGTGGCACTCACGGGGACAGGGATGGCAGGGGGGAGGTGGCACTCGGCACTCACCGGGGGGGGGGTGGCACTCAGGCAGGGGGCGGTGGCACGCACCGGGGACGGGGATGGCAGGGGGAGGTGGCACTCAGGCAGGGGGTGGTGGCACTCACCGGGGACAGGGACGGCAGGGGGGAGCTGGCAGCGGCCCAGCTGATGCTGGTGAAGATGTGGGGGGACACCGGGATCTGGATGGAGGGCAGAGCCTGGGGGGATACGGGGACAGGGTCAGCTCTGGGAATGGCCCACTCCGTGGGAATGGCCCATTCCCTAAAAACCTCCCATTCCATGGAATCCCCCATTCCCAGGAATCCCCCACTCCCTGGGAATGCTCCATGGGAATCCCCCATCCTGCGGGAATCCCCCATTCCCTAAAAACTCCCCATTCCATAGAAATCCCCATTCCCAGGAATCCCCCATGGAA
>NW_024508187.1:0-614 GCF_017590135.1 Pyrgilauda ruficollis | reverse complement strand
TTTTTTTCCCCCCTTTTGCCACGTGTTGCTGGGAGAGGGTTTGGGTTCTTTCATCCCCAGCTTCTTTTCCCTCGCTATCCTCTTTCCTCCTGGATCTCTCCCCCGATGATTCCTGTGGTTCTGGAGGTGTCTGGGCGCCTGGTGGTGCCTCCAAAGGGGAGGCTGAGCATCACCCGCTGCTCTGGGAGCCTCTCCATCAGCGGAGAGAGGCGCCGGTGGGTCCCCGCGGGTACAGGGGGGCACGTCCGGACCCCGGGGTGCTGCACCCCGGTTTGGGGAGCCCCAAGGAGCGCCGTGACCCGGCCAGGCCGTGCGGAGGAACAGCACCGAGAGCCGTTCGTGGGGCAGCACTGACATCTTGTGCCAAACGCCGGGAAAACAACTTCCAGGGATTGTTGGGATGCAGGAGCTCCTGCACTGCTGCGGCGCCCCAAACCCTGCTCGTGCCCAGCCGGGGCTGGCGCCTCGCCCAGCTCGGGGCTTGGCTGCTGCCATGAACGCCGAGCAAGCCCTGAGGTGCCAAAAATGACAGAGGGAGCCAGGCCTCACCCCAGCCCTGCACAGCTGGTGCTCATCCCCATCTTCAGCCCCAGCTTCACCCCCACCATCCCCAG
>NW_024508186.1:0-614 GCF_017590135.1 Pyrgilauda ruficollis | reverse complement strand
TGCGAAAAGCCAATCATAAAATACACACTTTTCACAATGGCTAACAAAGGCAATTTTTGGGGGGGGGGTCAGAAACATCTACTGAAAGAAATCCTTCAAACAGTGTCTGCTGCACATTAGAGAATGCATTAGCCTAAATCTGCACTGCGTTAGGAAGTGCACCTGTGTGAGACCGAGCTGTTCATGGCTCTTGGCTCCGTCTGTGGGGGCACCCCGTGCTTCGCTGGTGCCGGCCCCGGGGTGAGGACCAGACTTTTTGGAGCCGTGCTGGTGAAACCTGATCTGTATGAGCCAGAGAGGGTGACACCCACCACCAGAGGCTCCGGGGTGAGCCAGGTTAGGGAGAAAGCTGGACAGAGCGTGGCGCTTGTTTTCATGCCAATGTCCTCCCCTGCCCCCAAGGAAGGGTGACATTCACACGGGACATTCACCAACTTGGGGCTGAAGGCTTTTATCCTTCCTGATGGGTATAACTGGCTTAACTTTGCTGAAGTCAGAGGCACGGTCATGACTTAAAAGGGGTCATGAACCACCAGAGACCCTTCAGACAGTGTAAAATTCCCCTCCCCAGGGGAGGTGCCCTGTGTTCCATCTCGACCTAAGTGTGTAATTAC
>NW_024508185.1:0-619 GCF_017590135.1 Pyrgilauda ruficollis | reverse complement strand
GCCCAGCACTCGGCCAATCCTCTTGGTAACATCAAAGCCCAGCAAAGGTGTTTTATTTCCTTCAGAACTCATGGCAGCATGGAAATCAATACAGGAGAAAGGCACTGGGATAGAAATATTGTTTCTGACTCAGCTTTCTAAATGCTTCAGGCACGTGAGGTAATGAGCGTAATCACCGTGCCCAGGGTGCCACGCAAGGATATAACGAGAGCAAAGAAAACATCTCGGGCACCAAAACTGCTCTGGCACCAGCTTGATGGAGACAAAAAAGAGAAGGACTAAGGAGGACAATGTAAAAGCAAACCTTTGTCAGTCCTGAATGGTTTGGTCTTTCACAGGGTGCTTTTCACTCACCCTAGAACATATGTAAAGAATAGATGCCATACTGAATAACTTTCAAATTCATTCACATGCCACTAAAAGCTAACAGTATTTTCATGTAACTTTTATAAATGGTGGAGTTCACTCTCAAAATCTGTAATTTTACCACAGCAAAGCTCACACAAAAATTGATTTCATAAGTAAGTGATGATGCCAGCAATAATTTTGTTAGTCTTTTAAAAGAGCATGGAGCCATATGACCTCACAGCAACCTTCCAGTGTCTGAGGGGGCCTGCAA
>NW_024508184.1:0-614 GCF_017590135.1 Pyrgilauda ruficollis | reverse complement strand
ACACTGCAGAAAGGGAGGGAAAACTGAGGTAGACCCAGGGATGTGCAGAGGGAATCTCCTTCTCCCTTTTCCATAAGGATTAACTGCCCTCTATCAGCACCTCAAAACCATCACACTAATAAGTGAGAGAAGAGACCAACTCACTGTTGAGAAGGATTCATTTTTGTCTTCATCTTTAAAGAGAAGCTTTAGGAAATGTGGAAAGAAAAATAATGCAGCAAATACTGGTTTAAACCACTGGAAAATTTGAAAGCTCATTACATAAGGGGAACAAGTCCTAGAGAAGGAGAAAAAATATTTTAGCTATTGAACAATGCCAGCATGCAGACAAATGGGCATCATCTGGCTTTTTGAAGGCATGAAGCTTGGAAATTAGAAGTCAGCTTCCATTGAGAGAGAGGGAGCAAGAAAGGAGTATATTTATCTCCTGTGATGCTAATACTGGCAGGTTTGTATCCCTTTTCCTTCTACAGGGTAGCTGATTAAGCAGCCCTGATATAGTGAATCTGTAATGTACAACCAATGCATAAGAAAGAGCTCTGACTGTGTATTCACAGGAGAAAATAAATAAAGAACTTGAGGTACTCTATTTAAAAAACAAAACAAAACAAAAC
>NW_024508183.1:0-614 GCF_017590135.1 Pyrgilauda ruficollis | reverse complement strand
AACAATCAAATGTTATTAATATTTCTCTGAAGGCCAGGGAAGCTGCATTGGAAAACCAGATGGAGCATGGGGCCGAGTCCTGGGGAAGGCAAGATGGCACACTGTGCTGTGCCGTAATTCACTTATCAGAGAAAATTAATACCCAGATCCAGCAGCACCCGTGTCTCCGGACAGAACACGGACTCTGGCTGTCCTGAGCAAGGTGCAGCGATGGGGGCAGCTCTGGAGAACCGCGGCGGGATGGAGGCGGTGATGGTGACACCTGCCATGCTCTGCCACACTTTGTCACCTCCTGGCCCGCCTCTGGCTCACCTTGTGCCTGGGAGCACAAGCCACCAGGTCAGCTGCAGCTCGGACTCGAAGACCTTGGAGGTGTTTTCCAGCGATCACGATCCCGCTCTCTACCCCGGCTTTTCGCATAAGACATGAACGCCTCAGTGCTGGGGAGCAAAGAGCCGGACCTCCAGCCCCAAACCCTCCTGGGGCTCCCAGCTCGCACGGCCCTCCCCGTCCCTCCCCGCGGTGCCCGGCGCGATGTCCCCGCTCCCCGGAGCGCTCACCTGGCCCCGCTGCGTCCCCGCGGGCAGCCCGGGACAGCGGCTCCCGGGACAGCG
>NW_024508182.1:0-614 GCF_017590135.1 Pyrgilauda ruficollis | reverse complement strand
TTTTTTTTTGCTTAATTCAGGTAGGAATTGGTAGGAAATTTGACTTCAGGAATGTTTTACCACTGCTGAGCAGATATTGTAAAAATAAGTTGAATATTAGGAATTGTCAGGAAAGGCATGAAGGGCAAGCCAGGATTAGGAATAACTGATGGTGCATTCACATCTTGGACAGTGTGGGAAGTGCTCACCACTCAAATGGAAAAGAGTGATCAAAGCCAGGAGTGATCCATGCCACAGTGGGCTGTGGGAAGGAGATCACTGGAAATGTGTGAAATCATAAGGAAAACAAAAAAGGAAAAGTTTTATTTTCTCTTTCTCACAATATCAGACTAAAGGGCTGCCCAGCCAGGAGTTTTTGAAGCACCACAATGCAATTTTTCCTTCTAATTAAATGTGGAACTCTTTGCTCCAGGATGCTGGGGAAGCAAAAAGTGTGGATGGGTTTCAGAGGGGATTAGAGACTGGTCAGAGCTGATGGGCCAGATGCAGTCTCTGGGAAGCTGGGAGGGTGTAAGAGGGGAAAGATTTGGCACATCCCTTCCTAAATATCTGCCACTGCTGTTCTCACAGAACAGTTCTGCTGGCCACAAACCCTGTTCCCATCTCAGACCTGG
>NW_024508181.1:0-614 GCF_017590135.1 Pyrgilauda ruficollis | reverse complement strand
TTTTGGGAAAATAATGGGATTTTGGGGGGAAATCAGGAATTTTGGAGGAATATCTGGGAATTTTGGGGGAAAATCTTGGAATTCTGGGAAAAATCTGTGAGATTGGGGGAGGAAATGACAGGATTTGGGGAAAACGTGTGAATTTTGGGGCAGAAATGACAGGATTTGGGGAAAATGTGTGAATTTTGGGGCAGAAATGACAGGATTTGGGGAAAACGCGTGAATTTTGGGAGAGAAATGACAGAATTTGGGGAAAAAACAGGGAGAGGCCGGGGGAAATACGAGAGATTTTGGAGGGGAAACGGGGAATTTTGGGGAGAAATCAGGGAATTTGGGGGGAAAATTGTGGAATTATGGGGGGGAAACAGGGAATTTGGGGAGTTGGAGCCACTCTGGGATTTTGGGAGAAAAACGGGGAATTTTGGGGAGAAATCAGGGAATTTGGGGGGAAAATTGTGGAATTATGGGGGGGAAACAGGGAATTTGGGGAGTTGGAGCCACTCTGGGATTTTGGGGGAAAGTCAGGGAGTTTTGGGAGGAAATAATGGAGTTTTGGGGAACAGTTTTGGGGAATTTTGGGCAGAAATAGAGAATTTCTGGGGAAAATACGTGAG
>NW_024508180.1:9813-10194 GCF_017590135.1 Pyrgilauda ruficollis | reverse complement strand
CACGGAGGGGACACGGAGGGGACACAGGGGTGACACGGGGCTGTCCCCACCTTCTCCAGGTCCTGCTCCTTGAGGGCCAGCGCCAGCTCGTTGTTGTCGATGACAGACGCGGCCGCCACGTCCAGGGGGGTGGAGCCCTGCATGCCTTGGGGACAACGGGGACATCAGGGGACATCGAGTGGGGGGCAGAGACCCCCCCTCAAGGTGTCCTGAAGGACCCCCAAGGGGACTAGAGGGGACAGAGGTGACGAGGAGGGGTGGCAGGGGGTGGTGAGAGCCCAGGTGAGGGTGGCAGGGAGGGGACAGAGGGTGACACTGGGGACATGGGGATGGCACTGGGGACACGGGGGTGGCACTGGGGACATGGGGGTGGCACTGGGG
>NW_024508180.1:2361-9432 GCF_017590135.1 Pyrgilauda ruficollis | reverse complement strand
GATGTTCCTGGGGGGGGACCGGGGGGTCAAAGATTGGGGGGGCTCAGGGGAGGTTATGGGGTGCTCAGGGGCAGATTTGGAGGGTTTGGGGGGGTTTGGGGTGTTTAGGGGCAGATCTGGGGGGGCACTTGGGGTGCTCAGGCGGTTCTCAGGGTGCTGGATAGGGACTGGGGTGCCTGGAGGGGGACACAGGGGGACACAGGGGGACACAAAGGGACACAGAGTGACCCAGAGAGGACACAGGGGGACACAAGGAGGACACAGGGGGACATGAGGAGGACACAAGGAGAACACAGAGGGACACAAAGGGACACAGGGTGACACAGAGAGGACACAAGGAGGACAGAAAGGGACACAGAGAGAACACAGGGTGACCTAGAGAGGACACAGGGGGACACAAAGGGACACAGGTGACCCAGAGAGGACACAGAGGGACACAAAGGGACACAGGGTGACACAGAGAGCACACAGGGTGACCCAGAGAGGACACAGGGGGACACAAAGGAACACAGGTGACCCAGACAGGACACAGAGGGACACAAAGGGACACAGGGTGACACAGAGAGCACACAGGGTGACCCAGAGAGGACACAGGGGGACACAAAGGGACACAGGTGACCCAGAGAGGACACAAGAGGACACAAAGGGACACAGGTGACACAGAGAGAACACAAGAGGACACGAAGGGACACAGGTGACCTGGAGAGCACACAGAGGGACACAAAGGGACACAGGTGACCCAGAGAGGACACAGGGGGACACAAAGGGACACAGGTGACCTGGAGAGCACACAGAGGGACACAAAAGGACACAGGGTGACCCAGAGAGGACACAGAGTGACCCAGAGAGGGCACAGGGGGACACAAGGAGGACACAGGGGGACACGAGGAGGACACAGGGGGACATGAGGAGGACACAAGGAGAACACAGGGGGACACAAAGGGACACAGGGTGACACAGAGAGGACACAAGGAGGACAGAGAGGGACACAGAGAGGACACAAGGTGACCTAGAGAGCATACAGAGGGACACAAAGGGACATGGAGTGACCCAGAGAGGGCACAGGGGGACACAAAGGGACACAGGGTGACACAAAGGGACACATGTGACCCAGAGAGGACACAAGAGGACACAAGGAGTACAGAAAGGGACAGAAAGGGACACAGGTGACCCGGAGAGCACACAGGGGGACACAAGGAGGACAGAAAGGGACACAGAGAGGGCACAGGGTGACCCAGAGAGGACACAGAGGGACACAAAGGGACACAGGGTGACACAAAGGGACACAGGGTGACGCAGAGAGGACACAAGAAAGTACAGAAAGGGACACAGAGAGGACACAGGGTGACCCAGAGAGGGCACAGGAGGACACAAGGAGGACACAGGGGGACACAAAGGGACACAGGGTGACCCAGAGAGCACACAGGGTGACCCAGAGAGGACACAGGTGACGCAGAGGGCCCCACGCACCCGATGCTCTGGATCATGAGGTTCTCCTCCTCGGGGCCCATCTGCACGATGAGCAGCGAGCGGATCTGGCCCAGGCACTCGAGCAGGGCCGTGGTGTCGGGCACCGAGGTGGCGCTGATGGCGTAAGCCTTGGGCAGGGCGCGGCCCAGCTCGCCCAGCGCGTCGTACTGCCGGTGCAGCAGGCTGAACATGGCCCGCACCAGCGCCGGGCTCTGGATGAACGACTCCTGCGCCCAGTGCACCATGGTCTGCGAGATCAGCTCCTGCAGCGTGCCTGGGGATGGGGACACGGGGACATTGGGGACACTGGGGATAGCAGGGACATTGGGGATATTGGGGATAGCAGGGACATCGGGGATATTGGGGACATTGGGGACACAGTGACTCCTGTGCCCAGTGCACCATGGTCTGCGAGATCAGCTCCTGCAGCGTGCCTGGGGACAGCGGGGACACGGGGACATTGGGGACATCAGGGATAGCAGGAACATCGGGGATAGCAGGGACATTGGGGACATTGGGGTCATTGGGGACATCGGGGACATTGGGTATAGCAGGGACATTGGGGACATCAGGGACATCGGGGACACTGGGGGTACATTGGGGACATTGGGGACATCGGGGACATCGGGGACACTGGGGGTACATTGGGGACATTGGGGACATCGGGGATAGCAGGGACATCGGGGATATCGGGGACACAGTGACTCCTGTGCCCAGTGCACCATGGTCTGCGAGATCAGCTCCTGCACAGTGCCTGGGGACATCGGGGACAGTGGGGATATCGGGGATAGCAGGGACATCGGGGATATCGGGGACACAGTGACTCCTGCGCCCAGTGCACCACGGTCTGCGAGATCAGCTCCTGCAGCGTGCCTGGGGACATCGGGGACAGTGGGGATATCGGGGATAGCAGGGACATTGGGGATAGCAGGGACATTGGGGACACAGTGACTCCTGCACCCAGTGCACCACGGTCTGCGAGATAGCTTCTGCAGCGTGCCTGGGGACGGGGACAATGGGGACGTTGGGGACATCAGGGACATCAGGGATATTGGGGACACAGTGACTCCTGTGCCCATGGTCTGCCAGATCAGCTCCTGCAGCGCTGCCACTTTGGGGACAATTTGGCTGTGTCTTGGTGACATCTTGGTTGGCACCTTGAGGACACCCTGACCAACTCCTTGGGGACACCTCAAGTGTCACCCCAATGCCACCTTGGCCATGTCCCGGACACAGCTGAGTGTCCCTGTCCCCACCCCCCTGTCCCCTCCTCACTGGGCACCGGGGGCTCCTCGGGGGGGGTCTCCTCCTCCTTGGGGGGGCCCCGGACCCCCACCACCTTCTGCACCAGCCCCAGCAGCCGCTGCCGCAGCGACGTCTCCTCTTCCTCCTCCTCTTCCTCCTCCGTCAGCTCCACGCCTGGGGGACACGGGGACAGGTCACAGGGGTGTCCCTGTGTCCCCATGTCCCCAAAGCAGGGGGGTCTCAGGGTCCCTGGGTGGAGTCCCTGCGCTCCCAGGGGTCTCTGGGGTCCCACAATGGGGGTCCCAGTTCCACTGGGGAGATCCCAGTTCCCCTGGGGGTGTCCCCAAGGCCAGGGGGGTGTCCCCACCCCTCAGAGAGGTGTCCCCAAGGCCAGGGGGGTGTCCCTGTCCCCCCCTCACCACAGTGGGCCAGCAGGTCGTTGTGGAAGTCCAGCAGCTCGTCCCGGATGTCCCCAGGCACGGGACACTCCTCATCCTCAGCCCCTCCCTTGTACTGCATCAGCATGTTGATCTGGGGACACGGGGGGACAGCAGGTCACGGGACCGTCCCTGTACACCCCTCCCCGTGTGCCCCACATGTCCCCACACGCTGTCCCCAAATCCCCCTGTTCCCACAGTTCCCTCACGTGTCCCCATGTCCCCCCCACACGTCCCCACACACATCCCAGCCAAGGCCGTGTGTCTCTGGGGTCCCACAATGGGGGTCCCAGTTCCACTGGGGAGATCCCAGTTCCCCTGGGGGTGTCCCCAAGGCCAGGGGGGTGTCCCCACCCCTCAGGGAGGTGTCCCCAAGGCCAGGGGGGTGTCCCCACCCCTCAGGGAGGTGTCCCCAAGGCCAGGGGGGTGTCCCTGTCCCCCCCTCACCACAGTGGGCCAGCAGGTCGTTGTGGAAGTCCAGCAGCTCGTCCCGGATGTCCCCAGGCACGGGACACTCCTCATCCTCAGCCCCTCCCTTGTACTGCATCAGCATGTTGATCTGGGGACACGGGGGGACACGGGGGGACACGGGGGGACACCAGGTCACGGGACCACCCCTGTACACCCCTCCCCGTGTGCCCCACATGTCCCCACACGCTGTCCCCAAATCCCCCTGTTCCCACAGTTCCCTCACGTGTCCCCATGTCCCCCCCACACGTCCCCACACACATCCCAGCCAAGGCCGTGTCCCCGGGGGTGTCCCCATGGTGTCCCTGCAGTGTCCCCCATCTGTCCCTGCCATGTCCCCGCAGTGTCCCATGCTGTCCCCATTCTGTCCCCGCTCTGTCCCCTGTCCCCCCTGCTGTCCCTTCAGTGTCCCCGTCCTGTCCCTGCTCTATCCCCACTCTACACCCGGGCTGTCCCCGCGCTGTCCCCCTCTATCCCCGCTCTGTCCCTGCTCTGTCATGGGGGCATTGGGGATGTCAGGGACATCGGGAAATTTCCTTCAGCAGGGACACGGGGGCATTGGGGACATCAGGGACATCAGGGACATTGGGGACAACGGGGACATGGGGACATCGGGGACACAGGGGCACTGGGGACATGGGGGACATTGGGATGTCAGGAACATCAGGGACATCGGGGACACGGGGGCACTGGGGACATCAGGGACACGGGGGCATTGGGGACATCAGGGACATCGGGGACAACAGGGACATGGGGACTTCGGGGACACGGGGGAATTGGGGACATCAGGGACACGGGGGCATTGGGGACATCAGGGACATTGGGGACAGGGGCACTGGGGAGATGGGGGACACTGGGGACACAGGAGACATGGGGGACACCATGGGGACTGGGGACTCCAGGACATCAATGGGGAGGGGACAAGAACACCGGGGAGGAGAGCCCAGGGAGGGGACAATGAGGGGACACATGGAGAGGGGACAGTGAGGGGACACACGCCCCACCCCCGTGCCCTCCCTCACCTGCAGCTTGACCGACTCCGGCAGCTTCATCTGCAGCAGCCCCTCCTCCAGCTCTTCCTCCTTCTCCTCCTCTTCCTCCTGCACCTCCGCAGCCTCAATGGCCTTTGTCCTCCTGGCCTCCTCCTCATCCTCTTCCTCCTCCTGCAGCTCTCCAGCCTCGATGGCCTTCCTCCTCCTCACTTCCTCCTCCTCTTCCTCCTCCTCCTCCAGCTCTCCAGCCTCCACGGCCTTTTTCCTCCTCGCCTCCTCATCCTCCCCCTCCTCTTCCTCGCCAGCCTCGATGGCCTTCACCCCCTCCTCCTCCTCCTCCTCCTCCTGCCCTTCCTCCCGCCGTCCCTCGCCGTCCCCGAAGACGCGGGGCTCGATCATGCGGAGCACGCGGCGCACGTCGCCGTCCCCCAGCGCTCCCACCGCCAGCAGCGCCGACACCAGTTTGAGCACGGGCACTAACTGGAACTCCACGCTGCCCCCCACGGGGTCCCGGGCGTGGGGACCCCCTCCAGCCACCGCCTCGGCCAGCATGCGCATGGCCTTGGCTCCCAGCTCGTCCAGCGGGATGGCCGGGCTGAGCGGCGCCCGCCCGCCGCCGCCCCCGGCCCGGATGAAGCAGGGCTCTGAGAAATGAGGCTGGGGTCTCAAGCAGGCGCTGGGCCCCACGCCCGGGGGTCCCGGGCAGCGCCCGCCGTCGGGGAAGAGCGCGATGGAGCGCGTGGCCTCGGTGATGGGCACGATGAACTCGGCGCTCATGGAGGAGCGGGCGCGCTGCGCCGCGTCCAGGTGCATGGCCAGCAGCAGGTCGTAGTAGCCGGCCCGCAGGGGTCCCGGCAGCTCGGGGGTCTCGATGGCGAAGAGCAGCTGGGCCTGGTCCACGTGGCTGCAGAGCGCGTGGGCCACGCGGTTGTTGCCCAGCGCGCACACGGCGCAGTAGAGCCGCAGCGTGTGGCACTGGAACTGCAGCAGCTCCTCGCGCTCCCACAGCTCCAGGATGTCGATGCACCTGGCACAGGGAATGGGAGGATATGGGGTGGGACCCCTGGGGGCACAGGGAATGGGGGGATATGGGGTGGGACCCCTGGGGGCACAGGGAATTGGGGGCTCAGGGTGGGACCCCTGGGGGCAAAGGGAATGGGGGGCTCAGGGTGGGACCTCTGGGGGCACAGGGAATGGGGGGCTCAGGGTGGGACCCCTGGGATGGGAGCACATGGTCTCCTGGGGATGAGACCCCTGGGGATGAGACCCCACAGTCTCCTGGGGCTGGGACCCCTGTCATGGGGACCCCAAAGTCTCCTGAGACTGTGACTTTTGGGATGGGACCCCACGATCTCCTGGGGATGACAGTTTTGGGGTGAGACCCCAAGGACTCCTGGGGATGAGACCCGGGGGCACAGGGAATGGGAGGATATGGGGTGGGACCCCTGGGGGCACAGGGAATGGGGGGATATGGGGTGGGACCCCTGGGGGCACAGGGAATGGGGGGCTCAGGGTGGGACCCCTGGGATGGGAGCACATGGTCTCCTGGGGATGAGACCCCTGGGGATGAGACCCCACAGTCTCCTGGGGCTGGGACCCCTGTCATGGGGACCCCAAAGTCTCCTGAGACTGTGACTTTTGGGATGGGACCCCACGATCTCCTGGGGATGACAGTTTTGGGGTGAGACCCCAATGTCTCCTGGGGACAAATCCCCTGGGGATGAGACCCCAAGTTCTCCTGGTGATGACACTTTTGGGGTGAGACCCCAAGTTCTCCTGGTGACGACACTTTTGGGGTGCGACCCCAAGGCCTCCTGTGGCTGGGACCCCATGTCCCAGGACCCCACGAGGCTGTGGCTGCCCTGGGTGTCCCTGGGGCTGTCCCCGGGGGTGTCCCCGGGGGTGTCCCCACCTGTCCTCCTCGGGGATGTGCAGGGCCATCATCTGCAGGGGCTCGGAGCACTCCACGGCCCAGCCCTGGCGCTCGCCCAGCCGGGCGCTCTCCACGGCCAGGTACTCGGTGGGCATGCGGCTCCAGGTGACCGGCGTCAGCTGCTGGATCACCAGCCGGGGCGGGCACTGCGGCGCCGGGTTCTGCCGCTCGCTGCTGAACATGGCCGCCGAGATGGGCATGATGTTCTGGGGGGGTGACACGGGGGCGTCAGGGGGACCCCCAGAGAGCCCCGGCACCCCGAGGTCCTCTGGGGTGGCCCGAAGATCTGCCCCAAGCTCTTCTCACGGTGCCTTCATCGTCACCTCACCAGTGCTCCCAGTTGTCCCCTC
Source organism: Pyrgilauda ruficollis (assembly GCF_017590135.1). Taxonomy (NCBI): domain Eukaryota; kingdom Metazoa; phylum Chordata; class Aves; order Passeriformes; family Passeridae; genus Pyrgilauda; species Pyrgilauda ruficollis. The sequence continues at coordinate 2,537 of NW_024508180.1, read as the reverse complement.
AGTGCCTCCCCAGGTCCAATACCTGCCCCCACCCCAATGGTGAACTCAGGGTTTGGGGGGGATTTGGGGTTTGGGGGGTCTCAGGGGTTCTGGATGTGGTGGTGGTGATGATGACCTGAAGGTTTGGGGGGTTTTGGGGGGCTCTCAGGGGTCCTGGTGGTATTCATGATGATCTG
>NW_024508180.1:0-1993 GCF_017590135.1 Pyrgilauda ruficollis | reverse complement strand
AGGCCCGGGGGTTTGGGGGGTTTTGGGGGGGCGGGGGGGGGAGTTTGGGGTGTGGGTGGGGGGTTTTGGGGGCTCTCAGGGGTCCTGGTGGTATTTATGATGATCTGAGGGTTTGGGGGATTTTAGGGGGGGGTCTCAAGGGTCTGTACCACGGTGGTATTCAAGATGATCTGGAGGTTTTGGGGCAGTCTCGGGGGTCTCATACCGTGGTGGTGGTGTTCATGGTGACCTCGGGATTTTGGGGGGTTTTGGGGGGTCTCAGGGGTTCTGTGTGTGGTGGTGGTCATGATGACCTGGGGATTTTGGGGGGTTTTGGGGGGTCTCAGGGGTTCTGTATGTGGTGGTGTTCATGGTGACCTGGGGATTTTGGGGGGTTTTGGGGGGGTCTCATACCCCACCACCCACCTGGTGGGGGTCCCAGTCCTCACCTTGAGCTTGCCCAGCTCGAACTGGAGCACATTTTGGGTGGTGGGCTGCACGAACACCGCCGGGAACAGTTTGGTGTTGGGCTCCACCTGCGGGGACAGCGCTGCTGTGAGACCCCCGGGGTGGGCTTGGGACCCCCAAACCTCACCTGGGCGGGGTCAGGGGAGGGGTCTCAGCCCACCTGGAAGAAGGTGTTGATCTCTTTGCCGTTGGCTGTGAAGGTCATGAGCCCCGTGGCCAGGTCCACCAGGCAGCCGATGACCAGGTCGGTGTGGGACACCCTGGCCTGCTGGGTGGGGGTCGCAAACTCCCCCCCCCACACCATGTAGCAGTTGCTGCGCTTGATGCTGGGGGGGAAAAAGGGGGTGAGACCCCCAAAACACCCCCAAAATACCCCCAGATCATGGGGCAGTTTCTGTACTTGATGCTGGGGGGGAAAAAGGGGGTGAGACCCCCAAAACACCCCCAAAATACCCCCAGATCATGGGGCAGTTTCTGCGCTTGATGCTGGGGGAGAAAAAGGGGGTGAGACCCCCAAAACCCCCCCAAAATCCCCCCAGACCATGGGGCAGTTGCCCTGTTTGGGATCTCTTTGGGGTCCCTTTGGGTTTCCCTTTAGGAGTCCCTTTGGGATCTCTTTGGGGTCCCTTTTGGGGTCTCTTTGGGGTCCCTCTGGGATCCCATTTAGGAGTCCCTTTGGGATCTCTTTGGGGTCTCTTTGGGGTCCCTTTTGGGGTGTCTTTGAGGTCCCTCTGGGGTCCCATTTATGGGTCCCTTTTGGGGCTCCTCTGGGGTCCCTCTGGGATCCCGTTTAGGAGTCCCTTTGGGATCTCTTTGGGGTCCCATTTATGGGTCCCTTTTGGGGTCTCTTTCGGGTCCCTTTTGGGATCTCTTTGGAGTCCCTTTTGGGGTCCCTTTGGGATCTCTTTGGAGTCCCTTTGGGATCTCTTTGAGGTCTCTTTGGGGTCCCTTTGGGATCTCTCTGGGGTCCCTTTGGGGGTCCCTCTGGGGTCCCCGTGGGGTACCTGTCGTGCACGTTGCCGCGGTCGTCGCCCATGGTGACGGTGACGCTGCGCACGCGGCTCAGCTCGAAGTCGGGGTCGTGCTGGTGGAAGTGGGGGGTGACCCAGCCCACCCAGGCACTGCCCGGCTCCTGCCCCGCAAACAGCCGCACCGAGTAGTAGTACTGGGGACAAGGGACATGGGGACAGTGTCAGGGACAGTGTAGGGACACAGGGACAGGGACACGGGGACAGGGACAGGTGACCCAGCCCACCCAGGCACTGCCCGGCTCCTGCCCCGCGAACAGCCGCACCGAGTAGTAGTACTGGGGACAAGGGACAGTGTCAGTGACACGGGGACAGGGGACAGGGTCAGGGGACACAGGGACAGGGTCAGGGGACAGGGACATGGGGACAGGGACAGGTGACCCAGCCCACCCAGGCACTGCCCGGCTCCTGCCCGGCGAACAGCCGCACCGAGTAGTAGTACTGGGGACAAGGGACAGTGTCAGTGACAAGGGACAGCGTCAGGGACAGCCACAGGGTCAGGGGACACAGGGACAGGG
>NW_024508179.1:0-614 GCF_017590135.1 Pyrgilauda ruficollis | reverse complement strand
CCCAGTATACCCAGTACCCTGCTGGAAGTCGGTGCGGCCGCAGCCCCGCACCAGCAGCGCGTCCCCGGTGAAGGCCATGGAGGCGTCGTCGAGGACGAAGGTGACGCAGCCCGGGGTGTGCCCGGGGGTGGGCACCACCCGCAGCGCCTGGGCCCCCAAAAAAGGGGTCGGGGACCCCCGAAATGGGGTTAGGGAGACAAAAAAACCCCAAAATCCCGCCCAAAATACCCCAAAAATGGGTCAGGGAACAAAGAAACCCAAAAAACATCCAAAATACCCCAAAAATGGGGTTGGGGACCACCAAAATGGTGTCAGGGACCCCCGGAATGGGGTCAGGGAGACCAAAAAACCCAAAAAACACCCAAAATACCCCAAAAAAGGGGTCAGGGACCCCCAAAATGGGTCAGGAATACAAAAAAAGCCCAAAAAAACACCCAAAATACCCCAAAAATGGGGTCAGGGACCCCCAAAAATGGGGTTAGGGATACAAAAAACCCCCAAAATCTCACCCAAAATACCCCAAAAAAGGGGGCGGGGACCCAAAATCCCGCCCGAAATACCCCAAAAAAGGGGTCAGGGACTCCCGAAATGGGGTCAGGGACACAAAAAAACCA
>NW_024508178.1:0-614 GCF_017590135.1 Pyrgilauda ruficollis | reverse complement strand
TCCCCCCAAATCCCCCAAACTCCCCCTCCGTGCCGAATCTGCCGCTCCTCCCCCCGCCGCAGATTCGCCGCCGCAGATTCGCCACGAGCGCGGGGCCGTGCGCTCCCCCTCCTCCTCGCTCTCTCCCCGTTCTTTCCCCGCCATCCCCTCCCTTGTCCCGTCCCCTTCCCTCCCCGCCCCTCGGTGATTTTTCCCGCAGCCCCGATCGCGGCGGGATCTCCCCCGGCGGCCGTGGCGAAAGTGCGGCCGTTGCGGCCGTGGCGCGGGGCCGTTGCGGCGGCGGCGGCGGCGGCTCCGCTCGGTGCCGCTGCCGGTGCCGCTGCTGCCGGGGCCTCCCTGGCTGCGGGGCGGCCCCCGAGGCCGCGGGCGATGCCCCCCGGGCGGCCCTGAAGCACCGAGAGCTCCGCCATGGACGAGGCCGAGCCCGCGGCGGGGGACGCGGCCCCGGCGGCCGCCGAGGCCTCACCGGGGGACGGGCGGGGGAGGCCCGGGGCCAAGCGGGTCACGTTCCCCTCGGACGAGGACATCGTGTCCGGGGCTGTGGAGCCCAAGGACCCCTGGAGACACGGTGAGGAGGCACCGGAGACCGGGGAGGGATCGGGAAGGGAGAGAGG
>NW_024508177.1:0-614 GCF_017590135.1 Pyrgilauda ruficollis | reverse complement strand
AGGCCACGCCCCCTCCGCTCAGGAGGTTTGGCGCTCATTTTTTTGCCACGCCCCTTTCCCCTCACGGTTTTCCCGCCCCCTCTTTGACCACACCCCCTTCGCGCTCCTATTGGCTCCCTCCCGCCCCGCCCCTCTCTCGCCCCCCTCTGATTGGCTCCGCCGTGCCCCTCGTGCCACGTGACCGCCGGTCCCTCACGGAGCCGCCGCCATGTCGCGGGCGGCGCGCTCGGTCCGGGCCGCGGCCGGGGCCAAGTCGGGCCGGGGGGCGGCCCCGAGGCCCGTCCGGATCCTCATCCCGGCCGGGGGCGCCGCGCCGGGGCCGCCGCTGGGGCCGGTGCTGGGGCAGGTGCGGGCAGTTTCGGGGGGAACGGGGAAGGTTTGGGGGTGTCCCCGAGCCCACCCGAGCCCTCCCCGGTGCTTCCTCAGCGCGGGGTCTCCATCGCCGCCTTCTGCAAAGACTTCAACGAGCGCACCCGGGACATCAAACCCGGGGTCCCTCTGAGGGTCCGGCTGCTCGTGCATGTGAGTGGCGGGGGGGGAGGGGGGCACCGGGATCCCCCCCCGGGGCACCGGGACCCCCCCGGTGACGCCCCCGTGCCCCCCCAGCCTGACCG
>NW_024508176.1:0-614 GCF_017590135.1 Pyrgilauda ruficollis | reverse complement strand
GATCCCAAATCCCAGGAAATTTGGGGTAGATCCCAGTCCCTGGGTGGATCCCGAACCTCAGGGAGGATCCCAAATCCCTGGGAATTTGGGGCGGATCCCAGATCCCAGGGTGGATCCCAACCCCAGGGGTGGATCCCAAATCCTGAGGTGGGTCCTGATCCCAATGTGGATCCCAGACCCCAGGGTGGATCCCGAATCCCAGCAAATTTGGGGCGGATCCCAGATCTCAATGTGGATCCCAGACCCCAGGGTGGATCCCGAACCCCAGGGAGGATCCCAAATCCCTGGGAATTTGGGGCGGATCCCAGATCCCAGGGTGGATCCCGAATCCCGAGAAATTTGGGGTGGACCCCCACCCCAGAGTTGATCCCAGTCCCCGAGGTGGATCCCAGATCCCAGGGTGGATCCCGAATCCCGAGAAATTTGGGGTGGACCCCCACCCCAGAGTTGATCCCAGTCCCCGAGGTGGATCCCAGATCCCAGGGTGGATCCCGATCCCAGCGTGGATCCCGAACCCCAGGGAGGATCCCAAATCCCTGGGAATTTGGGGCGGATCCCAAACCCTGGGGCAGATCCCAGATCCCAGGGTGGATCCCGATCCCAGCGTGGATCCC
>NW_024508175.1:0-614 GCF_017590135.1 Pyrgilauda ruficollis | reverse complement strand
CATGGCAGGGGGGGGCACTGGGTGATCCTTACAGTGTCTTCCCACCCAAACCATTCCCTGATCCTGTGGGATGCCCCAAGCCACCACCAGCCCACTGAGATCTGCTGACTTCCTCTTGGCTTGGCCCAAAGCACCTGCAAGTCAAGGAAAGCTGCAGTTCCTCACGTTTCAAAGAAATAAAACTTCATGACCCTAATCCAGTAAAACTGGCTCAAGGAAAAGAAGGAAGGGAAGAAATAAACTAATTTCCAAGCTGACTCTAAATTTAAACCAGCTCATTTCCTGTCTAGTCTTTCAGAGATGAAGGTCACAGAGCATGGGATGGGTACTGGGCATGCAGGGGCATATTCTGTGCTGGGTGCGTGCCCAGAGCCACTGCAGGATTCAGCAGGTATTTCACACACCCTAAGGCCCTTTTCAGATGGCAATCTCCCCTCACAGCCAACACCTTAACAAAGCCTGGGATTCAAACGGGAAAAATTGGAGCAGTTTGTTTAAGGGGCCAATGAATCACAGAACCCCAGAATGATTTCTTTGGAAGGGACCTTACAGCTCATCCATTGTCACCACAGAGACACCTTCTACTGGCCCAGGCTCCTCCAAGCCCCATCCAA
>NW_024508174.1:0-614 GCF_017590135.1 Pyrgilauda ruficollis | reverse complement strand
GTTGTACCTGCTTTTAAGTTTCACAAATAAAATAGATGTGTCTTTTGTTTTGGTTTTTCCCCCAAGGTTATGGTCTAATCTATTTCAACAACTTCAAGCTTAGAGCCAGCTCACTCTGCACAATAAACTGTGAGCCTCTTTCTTGGAACCAATTCTGAACTGGGTGTATCTCCCCACTCTCCTATAGCTAAGGAACACCACAGATGAACACCAATACACAGAGACATCCTTCACAGCAAACTCTTGGTTCCCTCTCCACAGTCACTTACTCAACCAGAGTTACTACAGATAACAGGGTACTTTAAGTGGAAACAATTTAATTAAAAGGCATTGTAGGTGTGTGACATTCAGTTCAACAGTAACAGAAGGATGTGCCCTTTTGTAGAAAGAATTATGGACAGGATTAGTGCCTACATCCCAACAACACTTTATCCTTTTAAAAACCCACAGCAATATTCCTTAAAATAAACAGGATTTTATCTGAAATACAAAGAGGGAAGAAGCTCTAATTCATAGAGGGTAACTCCAACAGCCTCCTAGGCTTGGGTCCTTTCCTCAGCTTTCCATACAGCTTTAAGCTGTGATTTACTGTTGTATTGCACTAAGTGGTTTCT
>NW_024508173.1:0-615 GCF_017590135.1 Pyrgilauda ruficollis | reverse complement strand
CCCCAAAATCCCACCCAGGTGTGCCCAAAGCCCCCCCAGCTCAGGCCCCGCCCCCTCAGGTGTAAGCCACGCCCCCTCAGCTGCCCTTACCCCCTCAGGTGTAAGCCCCACCCCCTCAGGTGTTTTTACCCACAGGCCACGCCCCCTCAGGTATAAGCCACGCCCCCTCAAGTATAAACCACACCCTTCAGCTATAAGCCACGCCCCTCAGGTGCAAGCCACACCCATCAGGTGTAAGCCACACCCCTCAGGTGTAAGCCACACCCCTCAGGTGTAAGCCACGCCCATCAGGTGTAAGCCACACCCCTCAGGTGTAAGCCACGCCCCTCAGGTGTAAGCCACGCCCCTCAGGTGTAAGCCATGCCCCTCAGGTGTAAGCCACGCCCCTTGTGTAGGCCACACCCATCAGGTGTAAGCCACGCCCCCTCTGGTGGGTTTACCCACAGGCCACGCCCCCCGAGGAATAACCCACACCCTCCAGGTATAAACCACGCCCCCTCCAGTACAAACCCCACCCCCAGAGTGATGCCCCGCCCCCTCAGGGGTAACCCACACCCTCCAGGAAGAAACCACGCCCCCTCCGGCACAAAGCCCCGCCCCCATGGCTAAGCCACG
>NW_024508172.1:0-615 GCF_017590135.1 Pyrgilauda ruficollis | reverse complement strand
TTTTTTAATCTGTGCTGGACAGATTGTGGAAGCTGTTTAAACTGTATATTAAATACTCAGTCCTTGGAAAGGATGCAATACCTAGGGCAGGGACATCACAAACTGTAAGCAGACATTACACTAATGATGCAACATAAAATAGGTTTGAAATCTTTACCACACAATAATTATATTTTTTCTGGCACCTGTTGCAATGATCTTAACAAACAGTGCTTGATTAAACTGTGATCCCTGTGAACATGACGCAGTTGTCACCTTTATCTTTCAACTGGGAAAACTTAGGAACAATGAGAGTCAGGGTTGACTATGTGTACCAGGACTGCCATTATACTTTCAAATCAAGTGAAAGAAGTCCTGTGATGAAGGAAATGTTGATAGTTGGATACTAAACAGATAGCAAGTTTTCCAATCATCACAACAGAAGTGCAGCATTCCTCCTGCTAATGTGTGGATTGCTGAGAGGTGTGGGAGGAGTTTTTATATGTTGTCATAAAGATTGAACCTCCACAGAAAAGTATCTGCAGAACACTTTTAAACCCTATTTCATTATCTCATCTTACACATTTTTAAGGCTGCTACTGTCTTTCCCAGATGATGTGTCTAAATTGCCACAAT
>NW_024508171.1:0-615 GCF_017590135.1 Pyrgilauda ruficollis | reverse complement strand
ATTATATTATACTATATTATATTATGCAATATAAAATACCTATTACATGTAACATATAACATATTTAATATGTAAATATATATATTAAAATAATATATCATATTGTATCCAGTCTATTAAATATGATATTATATCATATAACATCATATATTACATTACATTATATCATATTATATTATATATTGCAACGTGTCATATATCTAATGTTATACATATATAACATTATATATGTATATATATATATGTATATATGTATACATATATAATATACAACATATTTAATCCAATATATTTAATATATAATATTATATAATAAAATATAATTTATAATATACAAAACACTATCATAAACATAACATTATTTAATATATTAAATATATTAAATATATTTATGTATTTAATGTATTGATTATGTGTATTTAATATAGAATACATTTTATATATTATAATAATGCACGTTATAAGTGTTATATGTAATATAATATATAATACATCTAATATGAACAATAATATATAATATATAATTTAGTATATCATGTAAAATATGTCATATATATTATATAATATATAACATAAAACATATAAAACATATAATATATATAATATATTATATAT
>NW_024508170.1:0-615 GCF_017590135.1 Pyrgilauda ruficollis | reverse complement strand
TGTTGATGTTGATGTTCTTGACAATGAATTTGTTGACATTGTTGATGATGATGCTGACGTTGATGATGCTGACGTTGTTGCTGTTGTTGACCATGATGTTGTTGTTGACATGGTTGTTGACATTGTTGATGATGACGTTGACGATGACGTTGTTGTTGACATGGTTGTTGACATTGTTGATGATGATGCTGACGTTGACGATGACGTTGTTGACCATGATGATGATGCTGACGTTGTTGACGATGATGCTGTTGACATTGTTTTTGTTGATGATGACGCTGACGTTGATGTTGACATTGTTGCTGCTGTTGGCATTGATGATGTTAATGACGTTGCTGTTGTTGTTGTTGACGACGTTCACTGTGTCGCTGACGTCGTTGCTGACGTCGTTGCTGACGTCGCTGCCGTTGCGGCTGTCCCCAGGCGGTGTGCGAGCTGCGCGGGTGCTGCTGGAGCCCCGGGGCCGAGCCGGGCGTGCCCTGGTGCTTCTTCGGCTCCGACCACGGCTACCGCGTGGACAGAGGGCCCTGGGACACCCAGCAGGGTACCCCGACTTGAATCGAATTTAATTGAATTTCATTTAATCTCATTTAATTTAATTTAATTTAATTTCAT
>NW_024508169.1:0-10693 GCF_017590135.1 Pyrgilauda ruficollis | reverse complement strand
CCCCCGCTGTCGGTCACTTCGGGACTGCCCCCCCCCCCAACCTTGTCTGCCGACCTGGGGCTGGCCGGGGTTCACTGGGAGGCACCCAGAGAGACGGAGACAGATGTTAGTACAGGTTTCTAGGAATAGCAAAGCAAGCATGCTTTCAAGACTGACAGATACCCATGATATTATACAACCTGGCTGAGTGAATGCAGGCAAGCAAGACAAACCTTCTGGCCCTGTGTTTGTCTGTGCAAAGGCTTTCACAAGCTTGGCACACAACCCATGCTTCTTCTCATTCACATAGCTCCTTTATCTGTTAATCCTTTTTTTTGTCTTTGAGTTCCACCTGATGTCAGGTGGACATAGATTTCCAGCAATGTTAGTAAAAAAATTAGTGATATAGTATCAGCAGTTTGGTTAAAAAAAAAGAAAAGCATACAAGATTCCTGTTTCTTGCCTGTTTTCTAATTCCTATCACCAAATGTTATGCATTCACAGCAAGGAATATTAGTTAAAAAAGTCAGGATGATAGCCTATGAAGAAGAACCTTATTTCACACATCAGAGCTTGTAAGATAATGTGAATAAAATCAGTGATCTTTAGCTTAAAAAGAATGAACAAGACATCCTAATTACTTCTTGTCTGTTCACAACATCAGTTTTGTCACCATAGGGAGAAGATAGTTACACTGCTTTTGAGCAGTGGCAGTTTGGGTATTACAGGATACTTCTGTAGTCATTCCTGAATTTAAAACTCAAGGAATGCAAAGGCAAGTAAATGTTTCAATTCTTCAGCCTTTGGACTTTATGACTGTGACTGGTGATTTAAAACATGTCATGCTATTCATTAGCAAAACTGCTATCAATATGCCTCCTTCTATCAGCCCTTCCATCTTTTACCCTTACTTCATTCTGATCACATTCCAGGCAGAAGCCAAATTCTTGGGGAGAAGTTTGTATTGAAACAAGAAAGCAAGGAAAATCAGTGATTATATGATACTGCAGCACTTCAGATATACATCAGCTATGACCCTCGGCTGCTCCACCAACAGTTTTAGATGATTTCCAACTGATATCTGATATGTAGCAGACTCAAATTTCAACATGCAGAAACTAAACAGGAGTGTCATGTTGCAGCTGGGAATACCAAAAGTATTTAAGTGCTGATATGAAGCTTTAAGTACCAATTTAATAGAAAAATAGGCTAGCTCTGCTTTTACCAACAAATCTTTAATTCATGTGCCAGTCACACACTACATATGAGATCTCCTGCACTGTATGGGCATCACCATTCACACTTCAGTACTGGCAGTTAATGGATGTCAAGAGCATAGTTGCCTACTACAGCACAGGCATAGTCAAGAATACCGCAGAGCCTATTCTGGACCCTGACCCACTGACCCCATATGGGTCCCCTGCTCACCATCTGGTTCAGTGTGGTGCTTACTGCAAGCATGCAGCACTTGCACACTGGCTCATGGGCACACTCCAGGCTTCTGTGTCCCCCTCAAAACCAGCACCCACTCTCTGCCTGTGTGACACCCCTGCCCAGACCTGAGGCCTCCCGCTTTCTTGCTGGTCCAGCTTCTCATTTGCTGGAGAATGCATGTACACACCTGAGTTGGGGGGGTCTATAGCCAGCACCAGGCTGAGACCTCTGTGCATTGCCCCATCAGCTGGCACCATTGCACCAGCACTCTCAACACCCCAGACCCTCAAGATTCCAGCCTCACCAAGTGCAAGGTTCTGTTTTGATGTAGTTTCCCCAGAGCCCCCGAATTTGCTGTGACTGACAGGGTTGTTTTGTTGTCTTTCTGTCACAGACTAGAATAATAAAATATGTCAAGCTGAAGGGAATAATAACCATTGAGTTAAGGGGTCAGCTGGAAATATACTTAAGATAATTGAAAACCGTAGATGAGTCAAGGGGCTAGGTGAGAATATAATTGGGATAGTAGAAGATTGCATATTTTAGCTAAGATTTTAAAATTAGTTAAGAAATTAAGTTAGCTAGCAAAGATCACGTACCTTAGTTAAAGAGTAACAAGTATTAAGAAAGAGAAGCTAGAAGTGACAAGGATAGGTGTAGCAATTGTGAAAAAGCAGAGACCATAGAAATACCTTGCCTCAAAAAGAATCAAACAGTTAAGAGAGACTTGGATCGTGACCAGCAGGTCAAAAGGTCCTGCTAACTGGCTATAGGTAAAGAGTTCACCATGAGGAAGACTGGAGGATCAGGAACGAGACATCATGCCATGATCAATGTGATCAAGTGAAGCCAATTTATTGCAAAGAGTAAGCTATATTTATACTATGTTATGCAATCCCTGCATTTTTCCTATTATCATAATGATTATAATCAATATTATTTGGGGGACAATTGCCATTGTTGCCACCATTGCTGATCACGTCTACACTTTACCCAATAATCTTTGGCCTCATCCCACTGACTGTCAGAAATGTGATGCTGTTGTGGTACTGCTATTCCTCTCCCACACTCTGCAGCTGTAACCTGACTCTGTAATATAATTTGATTCGCTTCGGCTTGTTTTGCCAGGTGTAATTGAATCCAAAGCAAACTTTGCTGATCCTGTGTTTCAATAAGGGCTAAATCCTGGTTAAAATTCCAATGTTGTAAAAATATCCCTCTAAGGCGTTCGGGGGGAGGTTGTCTTCTATGACTAGGCCCTAAAAATATTTCTAGCTATTTTTGCTTTTTCCTGCAAGCTATAAAAAGATTATTTTCCTGACGGACTTGTCGCCACCACTTCAGTTTGCATTTAACACACTGGACCCTGATCCATGGTTTGCAAAAATAGCCATGAACGGGACAAGCTTGTTCAATTTGGTTTGAGACACGTATTGGAAGTGGTGGTAAGTTGTCGTTACTGGTTACCGCTACCCCAGGTCCAGTTAGTTAGCCTGCATTTGTTAATAGCTGTGGAAAAAGGTTCAATCGTTGTTCAACCATCAGGTGCTGGAGTATTGGGTTCAGCTGTGTCTAGAGTCAGTGTTGTCACCAACATTCTGCTTCTGGACAAAGCATTAGCTAGCAGGTGTGACTTTAGATAACATTTCACCCACTTAGCCGGAATCCAGCAAATTCCTTTATCTGTAAGTAAGCACATGTAACCTCTTCCCATTAATTTCACTGTGGCTGGCTTGTCCCACATCCCCATTTCCAGGCTTTTGAACATGACTTAAATACCATCAGGCAATTCCTCACTTGGCCTACATATGAGGGCATGATGCACAAGAATAGGTGGTTCATCTCTGTCTCCTGTTGTTCTGAGATAATTAAGTACAAAGATGGCCTTAGCTGTCCTTTCTTCTGGGGATAACCTTATCATTTCCCCTTTTTGTTTTTTTTTTTTTTTGTTTTTGCAGCATACCCTTGAATGTTTGATGGGCTCATTCAATAATTGCCTGACCTGTATGGTTGTGTGGAATACTGGTATCATGTTGAATACCCCACAAATTACAGAAATGCTTAAATCTTAAAGAACAGTAAGCTGGGCCATTATCAGTCTTAATGGCTAAAGGGACTCCCAGTACTGCAAAGCAACTGTACAAATGCTTCTCAACATGATGTGCTGTCTCACCTGTTAAAGGGGTAGCCCATACAACACAAGAGTAAGTATCAATACAAACATGCACAAACTTCTTCTGGCCAAATTCCGCTACTTGTGTAACATCCATTTGCCATAATTGCAAAGGTTGTGTTAACACCAGTGCCTAAGCCAATGCCATCCCTTTGACAATCTGGGCAGGATTGTACAATGCCAGTGGCATCAGTAAGGGGGATACCAAATTTTTTAACCAACATCTTCACGGATTGATGCAAAAAGGCATGAGAATTTTTTGCTTGTTGAAATTTATCAGAGTATGGCATTGGCCAGACAGAGGCTACCAACCGATCAGGCTCGAGTGTTACCTTCAGACAGACCAGGGAGATTTTGATGACTGCGAACATGAGTAATAAAGTATTCCTGCTGACATTGATTTAAATTTCTGAATAACTGGCTTAAAAGGGAATACAGATGTCTGTTACTTCCTCAACTACTGCTCTTTCAAGGCGTTGTACACAACCGACCATGTAAAGTGAATCAGAAACAATGTTAATGGCTTTATTGTTCCAATTTTCAAAAGCCCAAATAACTGCCTTCAACTCCAAGGTTTGCAATGTATCTCCTACTTCCCCAGGAATTATATGCTGATTCCATCAATCCTTTTGCTGCCACATACAAGCAGCCCTTTTAGACCATTTGCCTGCATGTTTAAATATCGTTAGTCCGAATACGGGACATTCAGATCTCCAGGGCCTACCTTCCAGATGCTGCTGCTCTAACAGGGACAACACACGATGTCCCGGATAGGTATTATGAATTCTTCCACCGTAATCAGTAAGGGCTATTTGTAAGTGTACAGAATGCCTAATTCCCCATTCTAAATACCAATTGGCTAATGGTACTGCAACCGCGTACAGTTCCTGTCCCCAAATTTCTAGTATCCTCCCCCTGCCTTTCATTATTAACTGAGCAAATAGTTCTAGGTGAGTGGTAATGGTTCTAGTCTGTCGCACAGGTAAAAATACCCACTCCAGAATGGTTAAAGGATTAGCCCGAGTCTCTGTCCATTGACAAATTAACGCGAAAGGATGTTTAGCATATTGGTCTCCCTCCTTGCTATAGTTGATCATCAATTGAACTGGAACACCTTTGATCAGGTGATGCACATGCACTGTGACAACCTTTGAGGCTATGTGTTCCAAGGCCTATCCAGCGACCGTCGCTCATCTGCTTGGGAGGTGGTACCTAGTAGTTGTATCAATGGTTCAAGTTCTTCGTTAGTTATTCCACAAATAGTTCTAATCCATTGTATATCTCCTACTAATTTTTGAACATCATGTACAGGTTTTATCTCAGTAGGAATGATAATCTTTTGAGGTTTTACTACAGCTTGATCAATGTGCCACCCAAGATGCCTCCACGGAGCTGAATGCTGTACCTTTTCAGGGGCAATTTTCAACCCTCTCTGTTTTAGAATAGTTGTCATGCTTGCTAACACATCTATAGAGTCCAGCTGTTGACCTGCCACCAATATATCATCCACATAATTATATATGATACAGTTAGGAAATTGCTGTTGGACTGGCTCTAATGCCCAGGCTACATAAACCTGGCACATAGTGGGTGAGTTACGCATCCCTTATGGTAAAACTACCCATTCATATCTCTTGTAGGGTTCTGCCTTGTTAATAGAGGGGACTGAAAAAGCAAAATGACTAGTATCCTCAGGATGTAAGGGAATAGTTAAAAAACAATCTTTGAGGTTGATATTCAACAAATCCCAAGACTCAGGTAGCATAACGGGGTGGGAGTCTGGGTTGTAATGCTCCCATACTCTGCATTACTGCATTGACTGCTCTAAGATCATGCAACAACCTCCATTCCCCACTCTTTTTTGGAATTGTAAAAATAGGCGTGTTCCATGGGCTAGTTGATGGTATTAGATGACCAGCCTCAAGTTGTTCTTTAACCAATTTTTGAACCTTGAGCAGCTTTTCCTTTGGCAGCAGCCACTGACCAATCCATAAAGGTGTATTGGTGTCCAGCTAATTTTGAGGATTGGCTGCCCCCCAATGGCCGCTATTGAAAAGGCTGTGTGACAATTGTGGCCTTCAGTTTACTCAATATATCCCTGCCGATTAGCCCTAGTAAATTTCCGGGAGTTTGCATGACATAGGGTCGTGTTGTCACATTCACTCCATCTGGGAAAGTAAAGGTAATTACCTCCCTATTTAAATGAGTGGCTTGGGTTCCACCAATCCCTGCAATTCCCAAAACAGGATTGACTACTGGCCAATTTCTGGGCCATATAGTGCTTGAAATGATTGTTATATCTGCTCTGGTATCGATTGTGAGTCTCTTGGTACTGGAATTACCACTGGGGTGTGTCAGGGTTACCTGCTTATCCGGTTTACCTCTCGTAATGCCCATTGCCCAATAAACTTCTGGGTTACCTGTGGAACCAAAACCACCTGTTCCCTGCTCCTTCAATCCTCTACAAGGGACACAAGGAACAAGTTGAGCAATTTGTGATCCTTTAGGGATAGATACAGGAGAGAAAAATGTCCTAACCATAATTTTGTTAACCCCATGATAGGCTGCATCAATAACCCCAGGAATTACATTCAGTAATTTTTTGCTTGCAGATGATCTCCCTAATAGGAAAGCACTAAGCCCACCCCCCAAAGGTCCCTTTACATTAGTCTCTACCAGATGTACTGCAGAGTCAGTGATGGTAATGTCTATTGTGGTTTCCACGTCCATTACGGCGCTTCCAGGAGTTGCTGATTGGAGTGAGTAAAGTCCTCCAGAGGGGGTTGAGCCACCCATGCAGCCCCCCTGAGCTTGTGTCTTTGCACGTGGGGTCGCGTTCCGTGGTCCGTTTCCCTGGAACCTGTACTCTCTCGTGTTGTGATTATCTTTCTTGCAGGGAGCAAAATTTCTTTATTGGGGCAGATCGACATTGACTCCATGCACGTCCGACCTTTCCGCATCCAAAACATTTGATTTTCTTCCCTTCTGCCTTTTTCTCCAACTTTGAAAGTAGTGGCTTTACAGCACCTTGTACCGCAGCAGCCACATAAGCAGCCTTCTGTCTCTCTGTGGTTCTGGTCATTAATTCTAGCATGTCAACAACCTCTGCTCCCTTTTGCAACATGCCTAAAATCTGTCGAGTCTTGTCATTAGCATTGTCAAAGGCAAGCATCTTAAAAAGCTTCTGCTTTGTTTCCAGATCCAGGTCGGGGTGATCGTAGATGGCTCTGTGCAAGCGGTCTACGAATTGATTAAAGTCCTCATTTCCCCCTTGATGTATCTGTGTAAAAGCCCGAGTATGCAGCTGATCAGGCAATGCAACGATTGAGTTGTATGCAAGTTGTTGGCTTAGATGTAAGACTTCATCAATACTTTGGGCTTGGGCGGTTGCTGTGGACCAGGGGCCTTCTCCTAATAATTGTTGTGCTGTGATTCCAAACAATGTGTCCCCCTGAGCCCGAGGTCTTGCTTCCTCTCTTTTACATGCCCCTTCCCAATTTTTATAAAACTGAATCTGCTGGTGAGGTGGCATGATTAATCTAACCAAGGTTTGAACATCAGCTGGAATTAAGGTATCTGCTGAAAAAATAAATTGCGGTAGTGATTGTGCTAATTGAGACTTCAAGCCATATTGTGTAACGGCGCTTTTCAATTTTTCTAATATCTTCCAATCAAATAGCTCCCATCCTCACCCTGTGGCTTGGGTTACCACAGGGAAAGCTTCTATGGTACTGGGGGAAAAGGATCCCTCTATTACTGCCTCAGTTATGACTCCTCTCCACTTCCTTCTTTGTGCTGCTTCTATGTCGGGGTCTAGCTCTAACTCCCGACCTTCTGTGTCTAATGTAGCTGGCAGCCGCCTGGTCAAGGGGGGTATCTGCCTCCCCCTCTGCTCATCGAGAGCTCTTTCAGAGCTCAAAATAGCTGGCAGCTCCCTCCTTTCAAAAGAATAGTCCTTGTGGGGAGTGACTCAATCACCTTGTTGAATTACTAACTTTTGTAAATTGTCTACCAAAGCTTTTAAATCCTCCTCTACTGAGGCAGATCCCAAATTGGTTTCTTCTTCAGCCTCATCTTCAGATAATTAGAGCGCTACTTCTAACACTTTGCTGTCAGCTGCCTCTTTTTTGTTTTTGCTTTAACTCTCGGGTCGGCAGCTCAAACCTTCTAAGGAGGTAGCTTCCTCATTCTGTTTCTGATCTGAGGGTTTGAGTTCTTCTTTGGTTACTGGGACCTGGCTAGAGGGTTGTGGACCGCGCAAAGGAATGTCTAATGTAGTTGAGAATAACTTGCTAGCAGGAAATGCCTGTGGTTCAGGGTTGGGGCTTGGGGCAAAGGCAGCAGAGGCTGCTGCAGTGGCTTTCTTTTCCGCCTTCATCGCCCATAATACCTCTATGATGTTTTTCCACAGGGTAGCATATTTAGTTGCCTCTTTAGCTTCACTTCCTCCTGAGGCAATACAGTCCCATATCATGCAGCCCACAGCCTCCCACATAGCCACCTCAAAAGTGACCTGCGCCCCTGGTATGAGGTTTCGTTCCCATGCCCAGTAAATAAGTCCCTTCAGAGTAGAAGCATCATATTTCTGTCCTCTCTTAGAGAGAATATGTTGGAGGAGCTTGTGGACCCCATCTCTCTCATGGTCCAACCCCATCTCCTCCCCAGCTGCTCACCTGATCAGGGCGAGATCAATTCGTCTTCACTCAGAGCTCTAACCTCCACTTCTCACCCAGGCAGTGAGGATACTTTTGACCGGCTTCTCCGCTTCCCGAAGGCTGTTGCTGATCCTCTGCATAGCAGTGAAGTAGCAGTCTACCGGTCCCTGGTCATGAGCCAAAATGCAGAGGATCAGGAACAGGACATCACGCCATGATCAATGTGATTAAGTGAAGCCAATTTATTGCAAAAAGTAAGCTATATTTATACTGTGTTCTACTGTTCACATGCCTCAAGCTAATACATGATTGGTTAAGCCTAACTGTGCACACATCTCAAGCTGTCAGCTAATTTGTTAGTTTTCTGCCTTCACGCACTCCGCTGTGGCTTTTAGCTCTGTCTTCATATCCTGTCTCACATCCTGGACTTGTTTTTTTTCTGAGTAGGCTCTTCCTGTTTTCATGTGCTCAAGGGCATTGTGACATTCCAGTCATCTCGATGAAGGCTGGGTTGTGCATATGTCCATTTTCCTGTAAGAAACCCTCAATAGAAGATGACTTTCTTCCTCCCATACGACCACTCCCCTATTTAAAAATCCCACCAATTCAATTAAGGGAGCACAATTGCGCAGCCATAATAGGTATTCACCTAATTATAATACAAAGCGGGCAGGTAATGATTATGTATTATGCGTCCTTAGAAACCGCGTGAATATGTAAAACCTTTTCTGTATAAATAGAGGGCAGGAGTCTGCAACTCCTTGCACATGTATTTGGAAATGATTCCATATGTCTCCAGCATGCTGCAATAAATACCCTTCTTTTCAACTTTAATTAGTTGAACAGTTGTCTGTCCATGCTTCACCATCAAGTCCTACTCATCTTGCAGGACTGCCTGTCAGATTTGCATCTCTCTATTTTAATTTCTGATTTTCCCTTAGTATCCCGTTTGACAAGGTCCTTGATTAGATAACCTTTCCAAAGTGAACACGATCATGTTCTACACCCTCTTATCAATTAATGTGACCAACCACCCCTGGCTCTCATTACTACCTCTCTTACCATCTCTCTGGTGGTTTGTGTCATTGTTCATGTTGTCCCGCTTTTCCTACTAGTCCCTTCTGCACCTAAAATGTTCTCAACCAGAAACATTTCAAGGAGCAGCAGTTCTCTCTTTGCTCTCCTTCCTTCCCAACATTTCTACTTTTTCTTTAAGTCTGCTAAAAATATTCCTGTTCCTTTACCTGTCTATAAAGCAGCAACTGGACAACAAGGCAATGGAAACAAAATTGATGGATGATTCTATCTTGATACAGACAAAATAACCCTCCAGTTCTTGAGGTAATGGCCACAGAGAACAAGCAGACAGCTTTCGTTAGCAGCCAGATCTCATGTCTGTCACTGCAAACTTCCAGCAATGCTCAGCTCTCTCACCCACCCAACCCTTGGGTGGATGTGCCTCAGGCTTTAGGTAAGGGGCAATAATGTGGAGCTTACATGCAGCATATGGCAGTTAACTCCAGTTTAAGAAAAAGCTTCAGCACACTGTCAACTTGTCTAGGTATTACTGAATGTCATTGCATAGAGAAAGGCTTCAACATGTGTCTCCCCACTGCTGCTGCTGCTTGGGCTTGGCCTGGTGTGGTTTCTGCTGTAGCACAACTAACGGCAGAATTAAACACTCCACACAACACCCAGAACAAGCATAGGGAGATATGCATCTGTTTTTAATATATGATAGCAACCTCCCAAGCAATTCTTAGATGTTCTTGCTTTGTTCTGCATATTTCAAGTTTTATTCCTGTTGCTTAAATTCTCTTAAAGGTGTCACTGAATTCCTTGTAGATAGTTGGGTGACAAATGCCTTCTCCATTCAGAACAGTTCACAGGTGGTGGTGTTCTTCAGAGATCCTCCTATCATCACGTTATCACAAGAGCATCAGAAAGTGCACAGGCTTGTTAAGCATCACTGAGGTTTCATAATGAGATAGTGCAATGCTTTATATGGGATCAGTTTAAATCCTAGCATTCTTGACTTCACATTTACTGAAGCCCATCTTATTTTTTACAACACTGAGCATATAGTGTAACTCTGGGAACCAAAGGTGTGACTTAGTTAATGATCTCAATAAATCCTACTTAAGCAGACACAGGAAGAGAATTATGCAAATTACTATTACTGCACACCATGCACTTGATAACTGAAGACATCCCACAATAAGCTTCAGCACATAAAACCAGTACTTTTTAAACCCAGATATGTGAAAAGTATGTAAGCAAGGGAATGGCTCACAGAAATTTGCTTCAGAAAAGTTGCAGTTGCAGAACATTTATTACAAACCTAATATTAAAGGAAGCATACAGAAGGAATATGTACAAGGAGGGATGGTTAAAAACCCAAGATGACAGATTTTCACGTATAGCTGTGACTGTGTGTCCTGGTTTAGGGCAA
>NW_024508168.1:0-615 GCF_017590135.1 Pyrgilauda ruficollis | reverse complement strand
ATTCCCATCCCCTCCCGGCGCTGCTCGGTTTCTCGGGAGAGCCCATGAGGACCTGTTACAGTCAGTTGTTGGAAATGATCCGACACCCGACATTCCGCATGAACTTCCTTTCAGAAATAGCTATTCAGTGAGAAGTGGAAAAAAGCGGTGATTTAGGGTCTAAACTGCGCATGCATAAACATGAGGCGATCTGGAGCCGCGGTGCTCATTGTGAGGTGATAAATGCAGACGCAGGAGCGTTCGCAGGGCCATTCCTCCCGTGTTCCTTTGGTGCATCGGCTCCTCCAGCTCTGCTGAGGCCCTGGCAGCTTGCACCAGCCAGGACAGGGTGCTCCAGGCGTTTTGTCATGGAAGGAACACACAGGATCTCACACCATCCCTTCTCAGCTGCAGCTGCTGAGCTCCATCCTTCACGTGCTCCTGAGGGCGAGCAGCTTGTTCAGGATCAATCCCTCGGGAATTCTGAGCTCTCCCAGCTCCAGCAGCCTTTCCACAGAGCAGGGATCCTGAAATACTCTGTGCTTTCCAGAAATGGCTCCTGTACCTTTCATCCTCAGGGCTTCCCAGGGTCACAGAGATCGCTTTCATCTTCCCAAAGCTCCCCTGCCCTGGGCA
>NW_024508167.1:0-615 GCF_017590135.1 Pyrgilauda ruficollis | reverse complement strand
AAAAAAAAAAAAGAAGAAGAAAATAACAAAGTGCCCTGAGCATTAGTATAATGTGAAGTTGTACTGAATGATTAACAACTTATATGTTGTTTCCTTCTTGAAGCTCATAATTAATGCATCAATGGACTATCAAAAGACAGAAAAAAAATTATCTCCATTCAACTTGCTTTCTTCTAGGATTTTCTAGTATATAGAAGGAAAATTGACTTCTACCTCTTCTCCAGAATAATATCTGGAAGAGTTTTAGTCTTTATTCAATTGCTTTTCACACATTCACATTTAAATATAGTATAAAAGACCAATGCAAATACAGAAATTTAGTTAACTTTGTTACATTGTTAGCTAATTTTGCTTACAGGTGTGGTTATAGAAGTTCAACATGTATCAGGTTCAATATGTATCAGATTCAATATGTTACTTGAAGTGACATTTTGATTCCTACAGTAACGAGAGTGAATTAAATAATTTTTCCCTCAATAATAATTATGCTCATCTTTCCAGTCTAGTCTCAAAGAAAATTTTGTGCATATGTATAAGCGGCTTTCCTTTCCTTCAAAGGAAAGACTAAATTTTGTTTTTCCTGTGGCTTTTATCTTCTCTTTTCGATATACTCAA
>NW_024508166.1:0-615 GCF_017590135.1 Pyrgilauda ruficollis | reverse complement strand
AGATGGGGAAAAAAGCTGAAGATCTGAAACAAAATTAATTTAATAAGGTAGGGACTAGAATTCCATTACTGGTTTAGGCAGCTTCTTTTCATGCTGTATATTGTAACCAGGAACAATTAATTTTGAAGTCCTTGATCTTTGGGAGCTTTTCCATTAATATTATTATTAATAATGATAGCAAGTCCTGCTCACTCTCCCCACTTGTCTCCTGCTAGCTGTAAGCACTCCAGTGCCTCGAGGGGCCCTGCCCCAGCACACAGAGCTGGATTTAGAAGCTGCTGCTGTCTGTGCTGGCCTGTGGGCAGGCAGGTGGTGCCAGGAGCTCTGCACAGCCCCAGGACAGCCTGGCCCTGCCTGGCCCTGGGCTGGGTGCCTTGTGCAGGGCAGGAAAGGGCTGAGGCACAAGGACCCTGCTCCTGTTGCATGGGGAGGTGTGGGGAGCTTTGGAGCTCATTCCTGTGCTGAGAGCTGGGGTGGCAGAGCAGCACCTTTCTGACTCCACCCTTCTGTGCAGTGGGCACAGCCTGAAGCAGAGACAGCACCGTGCTTGAACCAGTGCATGAAGCAGTGCCACCTCAGCTGGCACATATGTCATAGTTGAGATGGAGACAATAC
>NW_024508165.1:0-615 GCF_017590135.1 Pyrgilauda ruficollis | reverse complement strand
GATTTTGGGGTGGTTTTGGGAATGACTGGGGCATTTTGGGGGTGATTTTGGGGGGTGACTTTGTGGCATTTTTGGGGGATTTTGGGGTGGTTTTGGGGTGGTTTTGGGAGTGACTTTGCCATATTTTTGGGTGATTTTGGGGGAATTTTGGGGGTAATTTTTTGGGAGTGACTTTGTGGCATTTTTGGGGTGATTTTGGGGGGTGACTTTGCCATATCTTTGGGTGATTTTGGGGTGATTCTGTGGCATTTTTGGGGTGAATTTTGGGGCATTTTTTGGGGTGATTTTGGGGTGTTTTGGGGCCTTCTCACCGATCAGCTTCATGACGTTGGGGTGGTCGAACTCCTTCATGCACACGGCCTCGCTCAGGAAATCCTCGAGCTCCCCCCGCGAGCAGATGGCCACTTTGGGGGGAATTCCGGCCGTTTTAGGAAATCTGGGGTGAACTCGGGCCATTTTGGGGGCATTTTGGGGGGATTTGGGGGGATTTGGGCCTCACGTTTCATGGTCTTCACGGCCACGCGCAGCACGCCCGAGTCCTGGTGCAGCGTCCCCTCCACCACCGAGCCGAACTCGCCTGCGCGCGGATTTGGGGGGTCCCCAGGGGATTTTGGG
>NW_024508164.1:0-615 GCF_017590135.1 Pyrgilauda ruficollis | reverse complement strand
TTTTTTTTTTTTTGATCTATATATGTATTTATAGGATCTATTTCCTTAAAAAATATAGCTAATTTCTAATCAGTGTACCATGTATTTTTATGCAAATTTTGATGATAAACAATAATGTTTTATAAATAGTTTCCTCATGGCAATTCCTTTGAGAGACCTTCAAAATCATTCAACCTTAATCTGAGCAGAAAAACATTAAGCTGAAGAAAAGGTATGTTTTATGTAAAATGATACAAGAAGCTTAAAAGTAGAGGGAAGAGTAGGAGATAAGACTAATTATCTGACATGAGCATGCTGTGAGCTACAGGATGCTGAGTTCCAGGTCTCCCTCTAAGAGTCTGTAAGGATGAATTCAGTTTTACTGAAGTTCCTTCTGATCATTCTTCCAATAAAAATACTGAAGAAAATGATACTTACATAGATACAAGAAATTTAAATTTTTTTACAGTTATGTTCTATTAGTTGGACCTTACAGCTCTTTTAACTTTAGTACTTCTGTTACAAAATATAGAGTAATTAATAAAGGAAAAAAATAATTTCTGTTAATACAAATTAAAGGAAATAAAAGACTTTCGGTTGATGCTTTCAGTGCAGTGAACACATTTAATTTGTGAA
>NW_024508163.1:0-615 GCF_017590135.1 Pyrgilauda ruficollis | reverse complement strand
CTGTCCCTCCCCTGTCCCCATGTCCCTCACCTGTCTCCCCGTGTCCCTCACCTGTCCCAGGTGTCCCCACTGTCCCTCACCTGTCCCTGCTGTTCCTCCCCTGTCCCTGTGTCCCTCCCCTGTCCCTGTGTCCCTCACCTGTCCCAGGTGTCCCTGCTGTCCCTCACCTGTCCCTGCTGTCCCTCCCCTGTCCCCGTGTCCCTCACCTGTCCCAGGTGTTCCTGTGCTCCTCCATGCGGGGGTCGTACACCAGCCCCACCCGGGCTCTGCTCGGCGGCTCCGGGGGGGGCTCCGGGGGGTTCCCCTCCCCCTCCTCATCCTCCTCATCTTCCTCCTCCTCCTCATCTTCACCCTCGTGCTCTTCCTCCTCTCCCGCTTCTTCCTCCTCTTTCTCCTCCTCCTCCTCCTCTTCCTCTTCCTCCTCCTCCTCGCTCTCTGTGTGGGGAGGGCTCCTCAGGGGGGGAACCCCAAATGTGCCCCCCCCCCAACTTTGGGGTGCCCCGAGAAGGTTCTGGGGGTCCCTGAGGGGGTCCCTGAGGGTCCGGGGGTCCCCAGGGGGGTCTGGGGGATCCTGAGGGAGTTTTGGGGGTGTCTGGGTGGGAAGAGTTGGGGTTT
>NW_024508162.1:0-615 GCF_017590135.1 Pyrgilauda ruficollis | reverse complement strand
GGTTTTTAGGATGAGAATCCCAAAAAAAAATGGGAATTTAGGGGGAGAATCCCAAAAAAATTGGGAATTTAGGATGAAAATCACAAAAAATTTTGGGAATTTAAGGTGAAAATCCCAAAAAAATTTGGGAATTTAGAATGAAAATCCCAAAAAATGTGGGAATTTAGTGCGAGAATCCCAAAAAATTTTGGAATTTAGAATGAAAATCGAAAAAAAATTTGGGAATTTAGGGGGAGAATCCCAAAAAATTTGGGAATTTAGGGGGAGAATCCCAAAAAATTTGGGAATTTAGGGGGAGAATCCCAAAAAATTTGGGAATTTAGGGGGAGAATCCCAAAAAATTTGGGAATTTAGGGGGAGAATCCCAAAAAATTTGGGAATTTAGGGGGAGAATCCCAAAAAATTTGGGAATTTAGGGGGAGAATCCCAAAAAATTTGGGAATTTAGGGGGAGAATCCCAAAAAATTTGGGAATTTAGGGGGAGAATCCCAAAAAATTTGGGAATTTAGGGGGAGAATCCCAAAAAATTTGGGAATTTAGGGTGAGAATTCCAAAAATTTGGGAATTTAGGGTGAAAATCCCCAAAAATTTGGGAATTTAGGCTGAGAATCCCAA
>NW_024508161.1:0-615 GCF_017590135.1 Pyrgilauda ruficollis | reverse complement strand
ATGCATGAGGGTTCAGTAATATGCATGGGGGTCATTAATATGCATGAGGGGCTATTAATATGCATGAGGGCTCAGTAATATGCATGAGGGGTCATTAATATGCATGAGGGATCGTGAATATGCATGAGGACTTGATATATATGCATGAGGGCTCAGCAATATGCATGAGGGGTCATTAATATGCGTGGAAGACATTAATATGCATGAAGGATCGTTAATATGCATGAGGACTTGGTATATATACATGAGGGCTCAGTAATATGCATGAGGGGTCATTAGTATGCATGGACGTCATTAATATGCATGACAGATCAACAACGTGCACAAGGATTGGTTAATTTGCATGGCGGGTCGTTAATATGCGTGAAAAGGTCATTAATATGCATGATGGCTTGTTTATGTGCCTGTGGGATTGCCAACCCGCAGGGTGGCTCATTAATATGCATGCAGGGTCATTAATATGCATGAGGGACTCGTTGATATGTGTGGGTCAAGGGCGTGGCTCGGGGAGGGGGCGTGGCTTGGGATTAAGTGGGTGTGGTTGAAGGAAGGGGCGTGAACCAAAAGGGAATGGGTGGGGCTGGCATGAAGGGGCGTGGTTTACACAAATGGGCG
>NW_024508160.1:0-615 GCF_017590135.1 Pyrgilauda ruficollis | reverse complement strand
TTGCCTGCTGACAGACAGGTCCCCTCTGCAGTCAGCTGGAGAGCAGCACACAGCCACGAGGGTAACTCCGTGGGTGTGTTGTCCTCCGAGGCTCTGGAGCAGGTGCTGACGTGTTCAGCAAGGTTCCTCTGGGTCTGTGGGCTTCTGAGAGCCCCAGAACCTTGGACCTGTCAGGCAGCAGCAGCAGGTTCTGAGGGCATTGTGCTTTCCCCTCCTACAGCAAGAGGTGAGAGTTAGTGGCCTCTAAAAGTAACCCCAGGGGCTGGCAGGTAATTCTGGGGGAGCTCCTCTGGAAGAGCAAGCTGCAGGCTGGGAGTGATTCCTTGTTCTGTGCCTGTAGGGCTGTGGCAGTCGGTGCACATCGACGACCTCCGCAGGTCCAAGGACATGATCTCTGACTTGACAGTCCTGCAGAACCTCACCATCAGCCAGGTGTTCTCTCAGGATCCAGGTGCAACCAGAGGTGAGCAGTGTGCTGGGGAAATGGGGGGCTGTGGTCCCAGACTTGGTACTACAGGAACTGATGCCTGGCACAACTTACCTGATGACTTTCCCTGCTCAGCACCTGGTTTTGGTAGGGTCACCACATGGCTCCCAACTTGTATTTAATTCATT
>NW_024508159.1:0-615 GCF_017590135.1 Pyrgilauda ruficollis | reverse complement strand
TAAGGTATGGCTGCAACTGGTTATCCTCTCATTGGTCTTGGAAAGGAGCTGTTTCCTTGTCTGATACACTCACAGTCTCTGCATTGTGTTTGTCTGCTTCACACACTTGCTCTGCAGTCTGCAGAGGGATTTTTACAATTGGCTAAAGGATGTTGAAAAGTATTTTAAACTTGTAATCTTGTATTGAGTGCCTTAGGGGAGGTATTGCCACTTGGTCCCTGAGGAGACCATGTTTAGTGAGAGGCAAAGTGGGGACAAATCTCTTGTTCATGAGCTTGGCATGTCCCCCTAAACCAATGCTGACCTAATCCAGAAAGGCTGCCAGGTACTTTGGAAGGGGTGAGAGTCCTTTTCTGGGGTTTGTTTTGCTCTGCAGTTGTTGCAGTTAAGTGGAACCAAAGTCAGCTGTGATGGGAAGGACTTCTAGTGAATTGATGTGGCTGGGGATACAAAACATCTCTTTGCATAGGGGATGCATTTTAATGCAACAGCTTCTAGCTACTGGTGTGATCATTTGATCTTGCAAATATATGTAGTTCTTGAGTTGGTTGAGATTAATATTTTATTTGTCCTAGAACTGAGATTTTAATGAAAATAATGATAGTATCTTTTATA
>NW_024508158.1:9795-10722 GCF_017590135.1 Pyrgilauda ruficollis | reverse complement strand
GAGCTCCAGAGATTCTTCAGCAGCTCCCGACCTTGGCCAGATCCTGCTGAGCTCCAGAGGTTCTTCAGCAGTCCCAGACCTCGGTCTGGTCCTGCTGAGCTCCAGGGGCTCTCTCCTGAGGATGGATCCCATTTTGGGACCTCCCCCAGGACTGGCACGTTGGCAGTGCTGGAGCTGAGGCCGGCTCTGCGGGTGGGTTTGGGAGGTGTTGAGGGGGAGCAGGGGGTGCTGGTGGAGCTGGAGCAGGCAGAAACTCATCTTTTACACCATCTGCTTCTCCAAGGGCTGCTTTGAGGTAGAACTGTGGGGATTGCCACGTTCCCAGGAAGTGGAGGAGATGGCCTTCACTGGTAAAATCAGGGGAAAGGGCAATAAAATAAAATTAAAAAAAAAATCAGGAGAAAGGGCAATCAAATTAAAAAAAAAAATCATGAGAAAGGGCAATCAAATCCAAGTGCCCAGTCCTGCATTTTGGCCACAATAACCCCCTGCAATGCTCTGGGCTGGGGCCAGAGTGGCTGGACAGTGCCCAGTTTGGGAAGGACATTGAGGACCTGGGGAGTGTCCAGAGGAGGCAGCGAGGCTGGAGAGGGGCTGGGAGCACAAACCCTGAGAGGAACCCCTGAGGGAGCTGGGGGTGCTCACCTGGAGAAAAGGAGACTCAGGGGTGACCTTATCACTGTGCACAGCTCCTGAAAGGTGCCTGTGCTCAGCTGGGGCTGGGCTCTTTCTCCAGGAACTGACAGAACCAGAGCACACAGCCTGCAGCTGCACCAAGGGAAATTCATGCTGGATAGCAGGAAAAAGGTTTTTCCAGAAAGGTGATAAAGTTCTGGAATGTTCTGCCCAGGGAGGTGGTGCAGTCACCATCCCTGGGTGTGTTTAACAAAGCCTGGATGTGGCACTGGGGGCCAGGGCTGAGTTGAG
>NW_024508158.1:7747-9059 GCF_017590135.1 Pyrgilauda ruficollis | reverse complement strand
GGATTCCTGTGTCCAGTTTGGGGTTCTGTGTCCAGTTTGGAGGTTCCTTTGTCCAGTTTGAGGTTCCTGTGTCCAGTTTGAGGTTCCTGTATCCAGTTTGGATGTTCATGTGTCCAATTTGGGGGTCTGTGTCCAGTTTGGAGGTTCCTGTGTCCATTTTGGGGTTCTGTGTCCAGTTTGGGGTCCCTGTGTCCAGTTTGAGGTTCCTGTGTCCAGTTTGGATGTTCATGTGTCCAGTTTGGGATTCTGTGTCCAGTTTGGGGTCCCTGTGTCCAGTTTGGTGTTCCTTGGTCCAATCTGAGATTCCTCTGTTCAGTTTGAGATTCCTGTGTCCATTTTGGGATTCCTGTGTCCAGTTTGGGGTCCCTCTGTCCAGTTTGGGATTCTTGTATCCCGCTTGGGGTCCCTGTGTTCAGTTCAGGATTCCTCTGTCCAGTTTGGGATTCTTGTATCCCATTTGGGGTCCCTGTGTCCAGTTTGATGTTCCTTGGTCCAATCTGATCCAGTTTGGGGTCCCTTGAGATTCCTCTGTCCAGTTTGAGATTCCTGTATCCAGTTTGGAGGTTCCTGTGTCCAGTTTGGGGTTCCTCTGTCCAGTTTGGGGTCTCTCTGTCCAGTTTGGGATTCTTGTATCCCATTTGGGGTCCCTGTGTCCAGTTTGGGGTCCCTCTGTCCCTCCCTAGGGACACAGCTCACCTGCTGGGCCAGCCTGGGCTTGCTCCTGTCTGCAGCAGGACGGGTTAAAAGCCAACCAAAAACCCCTCCAGCACTGGTGGGAAGATGGATCTGGCTCCACTCTCCTGGCTGGGATTGGGGAGTTCCCCCTTCCCAGGGGGAGCTGCACACTTGGTTCCCATTTAGTGCCCCGCAACCCTTGTTCCAGCAGAACTCGGGTTCTTTTTTGGGGAAAAAACCTTCAACAGAACTTTGAATCCTTCTGGAGCCTATCCTCAGCTCATCCCAAAGCTGCTCTGAGCCTCACCCAGAGCTGGGGCTGCTTTGGGGTTTGTCAGAGGAACCTTGCAGAGCCTGACCCTGGGGGGTTTTTGTTTGCTTTTTGCCAGGATTGCAGCATCCATGCACTGCTTCCCCTATTGCTGATTGTGCCAGCTTCAGTTTGCATTCCCTTGGGAATAGGGGCGGGATCTGGGCTCCTGCCCGGGGGCTGTGGGGCTGCCTGGGGGCTGTGGGGTCGGATCTGGGCTGTGGGGCTGGATCTGAGCTGTGGGGTCAGATCTGGGCTGTGGGGTCAGATCTGGGCTGTGGGGTCGGATCTGGGCTGTGGGGTCAGATCTGGGCTGTGGGGTCGGAT
>NW_024508158.1:5166-7018 GCF_017590135.1 Pyrgilauda ruficollis | reverse complement strand
AAATGAAATGAAATGAAATGAAATAAAAATGAAATGAAATAAAATAAAATAGTAAATGAAAATAAAATAAAATAAAAATTAAATAAAATAAATTAGTAAATTAAATGAAAATAAAATAGTAAATGAAAATAAAATAAAATAGTAAATGAAAATAAAATAAAATAAAATAGTAAATGAAAATGAAATTAAATAAAATTTTAAAAATAGTAAATGAAATAAAATACTAAATGAAAATGAAATAAAATAAATGAAATGAAATGAATAAAATAAATGAAAATTTTATAATTAAATATATGAAATAAAAGAAATTAAAATAAAATTAAATATATGAAATAAAATAAATGAAAATGAAATGAAATAAAGTGAAATATATGAAATAAATTAAAATAAAAGTTTTTAAAACACCTCTCAGTTACCCCATCTCTAAACCATAAAAACCCTTAATCCAACAGGATCGAATCCAAGCTGTGCCCGATCCCCACCTCATCCCCAGCCCTTCCCTGGGCACATCCAGGGATGGGCACTCCAAACCCCCCTGGGCCTGACCCCCCTTTCCATGGGGAAATTCCTGCTGGTGTCCAGGTTCTCCAGGATAATCCAGAGGGGACCTGTTCCTCCCTGGCAGCAGGAACAGCCCCTCCCTCCTCAGCTCTGGAGGTGCAGCTCTTCACCCACAGTGCAGTTTGCTGGTGGGAATTGCTGTCCCCGAAGTGAAGGAGTGATTAAAATGTTAATGAAACGATGAAACTCCAGCCCTGAGAGGGTAACTTCACTGCTCTCAGCTTGTGTCTAGAGATGGGAAATCACCTTGTCCTCAGTGTCAGTCAGAGAGAGAATAATGGGGAATTGTCTTTAAAAAAGCTGTCTTTTAAATACCAGAAGGAAGCTGGCTCACACCAGCTCACACATTCCTGATTTAGGGTGGATTTGTCTCTGGAGCCACCCAGTGCCACCCCTGCCATGGCAGGGACACAGCACTGGCTTGCCTTGTACTTTCTCAAACCATTACCTCCTCCTTCGTTCCCTACAGAAAGAAACATCTGGCAAAATAATGGCTTTTCCCTTAGTTCAGTCAAACCCTCTTTCCCCTCAGCCCACACTCCCAAGGTCTCTACACACACGTTTAAACATCCGTGTGACTGCAGGAGTAGGGTTGAATATATTGCCTAAGTGTGTAGCCACTTCCACAAGCATGTGGTTTAATACAATCAGGAGTTCTTGATGACCAGGAAGATGTGAGGCAGGTACTCAGGAAATCTGTTGACAAAAGGTCCTTGAATTACACGTTCAGAAACTTAAGTAGTGTCTACCATCATAAATTCATAAATTATTATAAATTTGAAATTAAGGGCTTGCTTTATCTTGCTCTCAGGCAAAGATAGGGGAATAGGAATAACAGTTCTTTATTAGGGAAGAAAATAAAAATAAAATAAAAAATGCAGTCATACAAAACAACCCTGACAGAGTCAGAACACTCCCTGACACTGTTGTAGCTGAGATGGAGATAATGCAAAGCAGCACACTCAATTTTAAGAAGGCTTCAAACTGTTTTTATTACGGCATGCAATGTTTTTTATACATTCTTACAGAGCTCATAAGTTTATACTTTACTCTTGGTCACAAGAGACAGAGTGCTCTTTGGAACAGAGAATTCCAGGTTTCTCTTATTTATCCTTCTTCCTCTCTTGGTTTCTATGTCAATAACCTTGGTAGGAAATTCTTTCAGGGGTAAACATGGATCCTTTTATCAAAATCTCTCACAGAAGTGGCTGTAAAACCTCTTTCACATGACCCCTTGTGTGTCAGGGTGGTGGCACAGCCCCATCCCATGGGGGCTCAGCCCTCCTGCAGT